>NW_011888897.1:2187254-2220842 GCF_000151845.1 Pteropus vampyrus | reverse complement strand
TTTATATTTAAAAAATTTTTACTGCGAACTATATCAAATACACAAAGCAGTATATTGAAATAACAATATGACAACCCATGCTGAGATCGGAACAGCACCAGCACCTTGGAAGCGTCCTGATCATGCCTTTCCTTCGCCAACAGGGGGAACTGTTCTGGGTCGTGCCCGTCACGCCCTTACTTTTTTCCTAGTTCTCCCATCTGTGTGTTTCCCTGAACAACTAATTGTTTTCTTTCGCCTGCCTTTGTACTTGAGGTACATGGCCTCTTATTCGTGTTCTTTCCTGTGTCTTGCTTCTTTCACTCAATATCATTCGATATTATGGTTTTATTTGTTTTTATTGTGGTAAAATATACATAACATGAAATTTACCATTTTAACCATTTTTAAGCATACAATTCAGTGGCATTAAGTACATTCTCGTTGTTGTGCGAAATTATGTTTCCTCTAAAGTATTCCATGGGGTGAATATTCCATTAGGTGAATATACTACAATTTATTATTCCATCTACCATTTATGCACCTATGGGTCATTCTTTTTCTTTTGCTATTACAAATAGTAGTGTGTGAACATTCTTGCATGTGTCTCCTGGGGCACATGTGCAAGAACTCTTAGTGCATATAACTTCTGGTAGGATTGATGGATTTTACTGGTTTAATTTTCTATAAAGAGATGATATGAATGTATTACTTGTATAATTAAATTTCGATTTAGAAAAAGAAAAGCAAAGAAAGAAATTGGGACAGTTTCATAGAATGAAAGGATAAGGAATAGTCTCCTTGAGATAGGCAGCAGAAAGATAAAGGAAAAGCAGCCAAGACAAGTTTGCAGGCTGAGCTCAAAAGGTACTATCAAGTACAAACTCAGTCAAACACACGTACTGAGCACCCAATATGGGTCTGGCTCTGTAAGTGCTATAGTAAGCAGTGAACTGGGATTCAAGAGACTTAGCTTCTCTCCCAGCTCTGCCATAAGAGCAAGTCAGTTCACCTCCTCAGTCGGCAGTTCTGACATCTGTAAAATAATGGGCTAGACCCACAGGATCAGAGACCTTCCTTCCAGCTCTGCTAGTTTGGGATCCTAAGCTGGTTGGAATAGTAAGACATGGGCTCACCACAGTTAGTTCTCTCTAGAAGCCAGAAGGAGAAGGCCTGGGGCCCAGACAGGAAGGAACACTGCCTCTCCAGGATCCGAGAAACAACCAAAGACAATTATCGGGCCCAGCCCTAGTGAGCCAGTGAAAGTGATGTGGTTAATGTTTAGCAGCCAGCTCTCTGGGGTGAGGACCCCTTGATTTGTAGCATTTGCTGATTTATGTGGTGGTAAATACTTCCACCACATCCAATGTCAAGCTACCCATGTGTAACCAGCACACAAAGTTCTTGACAATTTAATAATCAGGCTTTGACGAGGCTGTACTAACTGGCTCCAGCACGCCCATGGGAAGTGAACCTGCCCTAAGAGGCAGATGACACTCCCATAGGCCAGGAGGAGAAATGAAGGCAAGTTATCACAGGACTCACAGTGCTTTAGACTCTGTGTAAGTTTAAAGAAATCACAGAGTTGCCTCCCCTCACAGGGGAGATCATAAAATAGATCTAGACTGGTTATGTGTCAAGTCTTCACTTATCTGGGTAGACAAGAGGAATCACTCAGGAAAAGAGCAAGCAGGAAACACCAGGGTCCAGGAGTCCACTGTGAGGGGAAACAGCCCCCACCCCTTGCAAAGTCACTTTTCTACATTATGAAGAATGCTCTGAGTATGAATAATACATGGAGCAGACATAACGCATATGCGCAGCTTGCTCAGTTTAACGAGTTGTTCTGTCTCTTTCATGCTCCTTTGGTTATACTGCCCAGGTGAACTGGCTGTTTCTCAACCCTATTTCTTGGAACTTGCAGCCTCAAACACCAAGACAGGGAGGGCAGAAATGAACATTTATTGAGTACCTACAGGAGGTGAGGCATTTCCCTTATGTTGTGACACTTAATTCTCAAAACATGCCGCACAGTCTGTGACACGGTCCCTAAGTAGACACAGACTCAATTCAGAAATGATCCAGGTAATAATGGGCAGAGATGCCTTTGGACCACCAATCTGGATAATTCTGAAGGTTACGCTCCTGTCACTTACCCTGAGATCTTCCTGTCTCAATGGGTTTGGGGCTCAGGACCCTCACTGTGTCTCCCCTTGCCCCGGTATCTTTTTGAGAATTTCCCTGTACTAGTTTTGCTGGCTACATGACTGACGGTCAGAAAACCTCAATAGTCAGCACTCAAACCATACGCATGTCAATTTATATAATATCTGATTCAGAAATTAGTTTTACCTTAAACCATAATTAATTCTTTAAACCACATATCACATAGACTCACGAGAGTCAACAAGCCCTAAAGAAGAAAGAGTACTCAGGAAGGAGGGCACACAGCACCCTGTGAAATGGAACTTCCAACACCTGCAACAAATACCTCAAAATGCTACATAACATTCTTTTACATAAAGAGTTAAGCTCTCAACCTAAAAAGGGAAATCCCTGGTGCCAGAGAAGCAGGCAGAACTGAAATTGTTGGGGTGGGTGCATGAGCAGCCATGGACGGGCTCTGGTCACCTAGCTGAGGTTTTAACCCCACCTGGGTCCAGAGGAGAAAACCTTGGGCCCCTCCAGACAGGGAACTGGAAAAGACACTCTCCACGTAAGCTGGAAACCTGTACGGGAAATCTAGAAAGATCCACTCACCAACACAGAGCCTCAACAGGAAGCTCATCTGTCTCTGCCTGCCTTCTGGGTGGAGAAAAAATTGTCTTGAAATTTTATAAGGACAAGCCTGTGCTCACCCAAGTTTAGGATTCAAATTTTTATTATCACGGTTGAGAAATCTCCCCTGCCCTCACTAAAATAAAAAAACTGGTCTCGAGCCAGTAATATCCCTAGAATATCTGATGAAGTCAACTGCAAAACCACTTTGAAGGGACATACCCTCAATGTGGGCCACTGAGGATCCTGACAGAAAAGTTTTGAGGATGGACTCACGATTCAAAATTAGAAAACACATCTGAAACAGTTTGACCTAGAGCACCTTTTCATCTAAGCCAGTCATTAAAACCAAACAGTTGAACTTAGACCCAGATCTGCTAATCACTACATATAAAGTATTAAAGCAAGATTTTGTAAAAATAATGAAACACATTGAATCACATTGCTCATTGTTCTTACTAAATATATTATTACTAATATACTGTTATAGCGTGTAAAATTTTATATTTTAGTGAGAGCAAAACTATCTTTTACATTATAAATAAGTAAAAATATTATCTTTATTTTCTGCAACTTTACCTCATCCTTTTTATATTTTTATGTGACCATGTAATTGTATCTCTCTTTTTAATGTCTGTATACACATATATAGAATTTATATTTGAACATGTAATCTATAAATATAATTCATTTAAAAATATTGTTTATATTGGGGAATACATGCTCCAAATCATTTTATCAATAAAGTACAAAATCAGAAAAGTTTGGAGACCACTGAATCAGAAATATACATTTTTCCATCTCATGCTGCCACCTCTCTCTGTCTTTTTCTTCTGCCTCTATCTTCCACTTATAAGGACCATTGCTATTACAGTAGGTCCACCTGGATAATTCAGGGTAATTTCCCTTTCTCAAGGTCAACTGATCAACAACTTGGATTCTGTCGGCAACTTTAATTACCATCTGCTATGTAAAATAATACATTCAGCTCCAGGGATGTATACGTCATTGAGGGAGGAGGGCAATATTCTGCCTACCGTATTACACAAACAGATGACCGTCTCTGACCACAATTATATAAAATTAAAATTAATAAAAAGGAAAAATTTGAAATCTCATAGATGTGTAAATTTTTTAATGGACGTATAAGTAATATAAAGGTCAAAAACAAATAATAATGGGAAAAAATAAACTGACAATAAAAAACACAATATAGCAAAACTTATGAGATGTAGCTAAAGTAATTCTCAGAGGGAAGTTTATGGCCTTAAGTGTATATATTAGAAAAGAAAACTTTTAATTAATGAATCAGGCATCTAATTCAAGAAGTTAGAAAAAGAATGGCAGAATAAACCCCAGGAAAGTAAAAGGAAGAAAATCACTGAAAAATTAGACCAGAGTGTAAAATAAAATAGAAAACAAGGAAATAAGAGAGATACACAACAAAATCAAAAGGTAGTTTGTTGAAGCAATTAATAAATTAAGCATGTTTCTGGCAAAGTGTATCAAGAAAACAATAAAACTATAAACAAACAACACTGGGAGTGAAAAAAGGGAAGATAACTACGACTCTATGGTGACTTTAAACATTTACACTCATTAATTTGAAACAGATTATATAATCTCCCAGAAAAATATAACCTACCAAAACTGACTCTAGAAGAAATTGAAAACCAGAATTAAATCAGTAGTGAAAAACGTATACTCAGAATACATACACACACACACACAAATTTTACCAAACCTTCGAGGAACAGATTATTTCTATTTTATATAATCTGTATATAGGGAAAAACTATCATTGATCAAAGAAGAGAAGTGGTCAATGAAAGAATAGGGTGGTGTCTAGAAACCAAAGGAAGAAACAACTCTCCAGAAGGCGATGGCTGTCAGATCTCATACATCTCAGCTAAATTCTGCTTCCTGGTCGAAGCACTATCTTGCCCTCAAATCCCCCTGTGAGTGAACAGGCACCTGTATAGCACTTTGACTCTCCCCTTCATGGTGCTGCAATATGACTATTACTAATAACTTTACATTTGTCTTTGAGGTTATTCGCTCAGTGTCTGACTCTCTCACTGCTGTGTCAAATCCCTGAGGCCAGAAACCATGTTTGGGTTTTTTTTTTTTCCATCTTTGTGTCTCATTACTTAGCTAGTACCTAGGGCACAATGGATGTACAACAAATTCTTATCAAATGAATGAAGGGTGACATTTAGGAGGTCACTGTGGCCTCAAGCCCTTGAAATTTCAATTTTGTAATTGTAGATAGAACTGTCAAGGAACAAGACTGAGACTGGACCATCTAATATTTATCCCTTTTCCCATTTAGGAAAAAAAAGTGCAGCTAGCTGCCAACGTTAATTTAACATCACGCATAGGAATGTTGTTTTCTAGGATCTGACATTTTCAACGATAGAGAATTACTATATTTTATAAATGGAAATATCAGTACTAAAAACAGAGTGCTATAACAGAATGATATCATTTGTTTCCAAAGACTACCGATATACTAGAGTCATGTGAAAAAATAATAATAAAAGCAAGATATTTTATGGCAAACTTTGAGGGTAAGGTTATCTGTGAGTTATCTTGAGGTACAGGCAGCCACAAGCGCCAATGGCAAGTATTCTCGGGGCAAAGGGGACATGGGTTAGCGATTTCCTTGCATGCTAGGAGACACTGGGAGCTACAGCTGAGATACCGAAAAGCGATCAGAGGTGGGAAGAAATGCCCATGGTTCGTGAATCTCCCAGGAGACTCAGACTGGAGAGTCCCAGAAATGCATATTACAGATCCGGGATATTGAGTACCCAGACCCTCATTCACTAGCCCACCCCACTGTCCTGCCCAGCTGGTCTCTGAAGGCTCCCTGGGAAGGAGGATCTAAAGCAGTTGGGGGTCCAGGGCAGGCGGGGGTCATAAAAGAAAGTAGGAGTGGAGGAAGAAGGAATGAAGTGGGAGACAAAGGCGGCCAGAAAAATTAAGAGGTTTGGTTGATAAGGATCATGGACAGTGATTTCTGACATCTATGAACTTGGAGAGAGAGTTTAGTTCCACTGAGTACTTTGACTGGTTATGGATTTATAAAAGGCCAAGATTGATTTTGGAATTAGGGGCTGAAGAGAGACGAAGAACGCTGCCTGAGAGAAGATTTTTGAGTCAGACCGTGACAGAAAAAGGAGGGGAGAGAGGTGCCAGCAAGATTGTCAGTGCCTTTATTGCTTTGTAGGGCAGCCAGACCACTGCTCAATCTCTGGAGTGGGAAGGACCATTAAGAACAAGAATATTCAAATGGAAGTTTTAGTTGTATCCTTATAATATATAAAACGGCAGGAAAAGTTTTGCCATCCCTAACAGCCTTCTGTTTACAGTTGGTTTGGAGGAAAATTCAAGAAAGCCCTGTCTCCCAAATTTGGGGCCTGTAGCCAAGGCAGAGGTAAGGGAACAGCCAAGAACAGAGAGGGAAGGACAAGACTTCAGCTGAAAGAAGAATCAGGACCGGATGTAACAATATGCCCAACCCGCTGGGATTTGTGCCAGGCAACAGCCCTGCCTCCTCCCCACTCTGCTCAGGGCCCACCCTGATTGGAAAGCAAGGAGTATCTTATCTAGATATTAAGGAGCAAGGTGACCCCAGCTGATATCCAGGCTACAGTCATTGCTTAGACTGAGGGTTTGGTCAGGACCTGTCAAAATTAATGAAAGTTGTCAAAAGAGAGGCTTCCTCGGGCCTGTCTCCGAAGGTACAAGAAAAGGAGGGAGCTGTTGAGGAAAGACTGTATATCTCTGCAGCACCCAGGGGTGGAGAGAAGCTGAACCTCCAAAAAGAAAGAGGTGGTAGAAGATTTTGAGGGAGAGATCAGCAGGTTGCATTCACAGGGTCTGCAGACCAGAGGAAGGGACTGTTCGGGGAGCCAGCCTAGGACAGGCCGATGCTCACCAGAAGTTGATGCGAACAGCACAGAAGGCAGGAGGCGAGGTCATTCCGTTTGCCCAGAGAAGAGTAAGCTCCAGAAACCTGGCTTTCCTCCTCCCAGCCAGGGGTATTCCAGGAGAGCCAGGCAGACTCCTCCTGCCCTATCCTCCATGGAGAAGTGATGAGTAGAACAGGGGAGAAGAGCATTGGCAGAGAACACAGGCCTCCCATGCGTGAGCAGCTCAGGGTCTAGTCGAGGTTCAAAGTCTTCTCAGCGTCTTCCAATTCTCCCTTAGGCAAGTTTCTCCCTAAAGGTCCCCAACTCCTCATTATTCCTCTAGGGTCTTATCCATCCGCACAGGGCCCCTACCTCCCTGTGATATTAACTGTGATCTGGGAACGGGGCAAAATCCTCTGATGCCAAAGTTAACATTCTCTGAGGTGGGAACTCGGACACTCTGCAGGATAGTGAAAAGGAAGGTTTTGTATAAGTAACTACGAATCACACCCACGTGTGGCTTCACTAGAGAAGACCCTCCTGAAGACTAGAGGGGGTCGAGGAAAAACAGGAGGATGAAAAACAATGAAGAGAAAAGAAACCAAAGAGTAAGACAGAGAACAGCTCTAACGAGTGAGATCACAGGGGTGTGACATTTTATGAGCAGTATGGAAACAACTGCAAAGCCCCTGAATGAAAAATAGCCTGGAGAAATGAGCCGCCCCACACCTCGGTCCTCAGGGAAAAAGGAGTGGGTGGCTGTCTGACCCAAATGTTCTCAGGACTCAAAGAGGGGAAAGTCCAGATGTTGCCGATACCCCCAAGTCAGTCTTCCCAGGACATGTGGAAATAGGGGACCCACAGGCATCGACTTTTAATCCCAAGTGCCCAAGGCTGGGAGAGGAGATGCCCCAGGTACTTCAGGACACAGTGACTGACACGGCCAGAGGTGGGAAGGGGAGGATAAAGATAGCACTGGAGTGAGGACAGAAGGCCAGATGGGCAGTGGGTGATACGCGTACCACAGGCTGGCTGGCAGGAAGATTAAATGAGATCACTCGTGATCTCCTAGCACAGGGTCTGACAGAGGTTTAAGTCCCTTGTTTGCCATTCTGAACAATTTCGTAGCAAGTTCTTTTGGCCATTAAACCAGACCTCAGCTGCTGCAAGGCTAATAGTCATTATTCGCCTCACTTAGTTTAAATATTCAATTATTTGCTGCAGAAATGTTGTGCATGATTGTGGATGCTACCCCAGTCCCATGAGGGTGTGTCTTGTGATGCTAGTTTCTTTCTGAAATCTGAAAAATTCTGAATTCTAAAACTTATCTGACCCCAAGAGTTTTAGATACTCAGTTCTGGTTACCCTTCCTTCTCTAAACTGCTTATCTCTGTGAAAAAAGCTTATGCTCAGTGGGGATAGGAGAGATGTGCAAATTAGCTTGCACGCTGTGAACAGGGCGGTAATGTAGGCATCTTCGTAAACAAGAGCGTGAACAGAAGAGTTGGGTGACTGGGCACATCCAACACTGTAAAAGAAGCAGGCACAGATGGGTTACATTCTTCAGGAGCACGAGAGAAACAGGAATAGAAAGGCAGAAGCTGCGTTTTGGAGTAGGTGTCTTTGAAGAGCAGCAGGTCTTCTGACAGAGTCTGCCCTTTAACATCTCTCCCCAGTACTCAGCACGCAGAAAGGGGGTGGGGGTTGGGAGTTTGTTGTTTTGGTTAAAAAAAAAACAGACAGCCACAATAGAGCTTCAACTGCCATCAGATGTCAGCTTGCCACCTGAAGCTGGGCAACGCAGAGGAGGCTGCTCAGGAAGTGTAGAGGGAATAGCGTGCCCAGCACAGAGGCCAGCTGTCAGCCACTGGAGAGTGCAGTAAGAGCTACCTGGGCAGGAGCCATGGCCTGGCCACCTTCCTGCTGGCTGTGGGTTCTGGGGACTCTGGCGGGGCTCTCAGCCACCCCAGCCTCCAAGATCTGTCCAGAGAAGCACTACTGGGTGCAGAAAGAACTGTGCTGCCCGATGTGTAAGCCAGGTAAGAGAAGAGGCCTTGCCGGGGGCCGGCTGAGGGTAGGAGAGAGAGGACTGGGTATGGGGGGGAGGGAAGCAGAGGGGGAATCTGAGCTCCAGCAAGGAGAAGAACCCTGCAGCACCCAAGGCACCCCCTTGAAGAGGGTGCAGAAGCAGCCTTCCTGGGGCCTTGACCCTGCACCTCTGCTCACAGGAACATTCCTCAGGAAGGACTGTGACTGGAACAGAAAGGCTACTCAGTGTGACTCGTGTATACTTGGGATTTCCTTCTCACCAGACCACAACACCCGGCCCCACTGTGAAAACTGCCGCCACTGTAACTCTGGTGAGATGGGCGAGCACTCGGGGGTGCAAGGTGGCAGAGCTGAGTGCGGAAAAGCAAAGAGTGGGGAAAGTCGGGGCTGCGGTGGCTCCACGGCTATGGCAAGCAGAGCCAGTGCTGGAAAATGGGGCATCCTGGGAGCCGGAGTGTTGACATGATGTGGGAGGATGCTGTTTTTCAGAGAAGGAGGAAAATATGAGAATGGGTCTATGGCTAGCATCAAGACAATGAAAAGTGGAAAGTGGCTCCGAGACCTCAGTTTCAGCCGAGCGACCCCTTCCTTTTGAACTGGCTGGGTTTAAAATGGACATTTGGAACGTGGAATACATCTAAGGACATAACAGTATCAGCCAGCGGACAATATCCTTTCTTTGCACAAAAGCCAACTTAGGAAAATGAATGTGCATGTGGCTTATGTTTTTCTTATTTCAGAATTTCATCTTTTTTTAAATTAAGAAGTGTAATATATGCAGCTGTTATGAATTATTTTATTATTTCTCCATTTTAGCTAGAATTTCAGAAATGATGTGCCACTACGCACAGAGTAGCGGACTTTAAAGTGGCCCCTTTGAACAAATGCCTTCCAGCGGGACACTTACGGACTGCTTAGCCTAGCTACCCAACTACTAGCCTGTAAAAGGGGTTTGCTTGCTCTCATTAGGCCTTGCCATATTCTTTAAAAACTAACTAGATGAAAGGTTTAGCCATAACGAATCAAACGACAACATCTGACATGCACAAGAAGTATTCCTCAGTCCACTTAACTTTAAAAGATATAATTGCTAATGAATGTTTTTCTCTTCTTGGCAGCAACCCCAGCAGAGTCGGACTTTTTTAATCAAAGCCGCCCCATCCACTCTCTAGGCCCCACCAGGCCTCTTCCCTGTACTGAACCAGTCCATACTTCCTTCCCTATGTTCCAGACCAGTCTCATCCACGATCTTTCTCTGTGAGACACGGCCCACAGGGTCCCCAAAGCACTCAGGCAGGCCCGGGCTGCAGGACTCTGGGGTGGGGGGACTGAATGAGTTCAGTCCTCTTGGACCTCAGTATTCCCATCTGTAAGGTGGAAAAGTCCTGGAAACATGGTGAAGAGAACTCTCGGGTCTCTGGATACTCATCACTGAAAACAATGGCACTTCATCCATGTTTACCCAGTCCCAGCCCCTTCTTTGGCTCTTCCCTTCTCTTTGGCAGATGCCCTCCTAATCACCCCTCCTCGATCTTCTCTGCCTACCTCTCCCTCGGCACCACCACTGTCCCCTCCCCTACCCTGTTCATCCCTTGCAGATCCTTACCCAGGCAGGCTCACCATTCCTGATAAGCACAGGAGACCAAATTTTTATAGCAACACCTAGTCATAAGGATGAGAAGGAAAAAAATCGTGTCCCTCTCCCCTTCCTGACAAAAGGCAAACATTAGGCAAATTATTAGAGTTGGTGACAGTCTTTGGCATCCTCCAACCCCCCTCTCAGCACCCCTCTTCCACCTGTCAGGGCTCCTTTCCCTGGGTCCCCATGACTGCACTGCCCTAAGGCCCCACCACGTTCCAGCTCAAGTCTGGCCCACACCCAGGTACTGCTGCCTCCTCTAGAATCACCCTCATCTTCTCAAACACCCCAACCACTTATGAGCCCAACCCAGCCCAGGGCCCCTCACATCCTCCACCCAGCACCAGACCTCTACACTTGAATAAAACTTATATTTTAAAGGCAAAGGATGTCAGTAACCAAGTAACCCTCCAGTAAAATTAAAAACCTGTCAGGACCACAGTAGCACTATTTCTAATTGCTAAAAACTGGAAACTACCCAAATGCATATTAACAGTACAATGGATGAATAAACGCGATATAGTCACACAATGGGATACTGCACGGCAGTGAGAATGAATGATCTGCAATTACACTCAACAATATGGACTAATCTCACAAAGAGTTGAGTAAAAGTACCCAGACACAAATGAACACACGCACGATTCCACGTACATAGTACAAAAACAGGCGAAACTATCTTGTGGTAGTAGGCAGTCAAGCTAGTGGCTATTCTTGGGAGCGTATGGCGAGTCACTGGAAAAGAACACTACTGGTCACCTTCTGTTTCTTGATCTGGTGCTGGTTATCAATTTGTACTAATTCTTGACTTTATACTCGTGATGTATGTACTCCTCTGTATTGCAATTCAATTGTAAAAGCCTCAGTGAGTTGAGAGAAAAATCATATCAGTCGTTTCTATTTTTCATAGCATCTATTTCTGAACCATGAATTTTCTAAAAGGTCCAAGTTTTTCCCTTAATAACAATTATACTAATGGCAAAGCCACTGGGTGCCGGCGAGGGAGGGTCCAGCCTTGGCAGGGGCGGAGTGGTCCTGGGGGACAGGATTAAGCAAGTGGACCTTGAATGCCGCTGAGGCCTGAGCATCTCGTGTTCCTCCGGCCTCCTCTGTCTCCAGGTCATCTCATTCGAAACTGTACCCTCACGACCAATGCCGAGTGCACCTGCCCCAAGGGCTGGCAGTGCAGAGACAGGGAGTGCACTGAGTGTGATCCTGCTCCAACGCCCTCACCGACCCCTCGGCCATCGCCGGCCCTAGGCCCACGCCCACAACCCACCCACTTACCTCACACCAAAAGTAAGTTCTAGGCAACTCTTTGTCCAGTCACTTGGGGGAAGGGTCACCCTCAACCAGCAACCCCACTTCCGTGCCTACCCCCACGAGTTACCTGGTCAGCCTATCTCTGCCTTCCCTTCGCAAACAGAGCCTCTCAGGCCTCTGAGACCTTCAGCCTCACCTTTCCCTGTGGGGCTCCAGGCTGCTGCTCACCCGGTCTGTTTTTCCAGAGATAGCAGAGGCCAAGACAGCCAGACACATGCAGACTCTAGCTGACTTCAGGCCGACCCCAGCTCTCTCGACCCACTGGCCACGTGAGTTTTCTCCCCATTCCCCACCCCCAGAGAGAATGCACACAGAAGAGTCCAGGAGAGAGGCCAGCCAGAAAGTAGGGATAAGAAAAAGAGGAAGAGTCTACGGATGAGGAAAAGACTTGGTCCAATGGTGGAAGAGGGGCGAGGAAGGGGGGAAAGAGGCAGGGGTGTCGGGAGGGCTGGGCTGAAGGGAGTCAAGGGCTAGACCCTCCCAAAAAACCCTTATGTGGCCCCTGCCTATCACAGCCCAGAGGTCCCTGTGCAGCTCAGATTGCATCCGCGGCTTTGTGGTCCTCTCTGGAATGTTTCTTGTTTTCACCATGGTTGGAGCCATGTTCTTCCATCAACGAAGAAAATATGGACTAAGTAAGAGACAAAATACAGGTCTCTAGTCCTGTCCCCGACCCCACCCCACCTTCTCAGCCCTGCCACCCATGCCTGGAACCTCATGGGAGCCTTCCCATCTCCATCTTCACCAGCCCCGGTTCCCACCCACTCTTCCTCTCCTCTTAGCTGACACCCTCCTGACAGCCCCGGCTCAAGCTTTCCTCCCTTGCTCTCTCTCCTCCCTTCGCCTTCTCCTCCGACCCCCACCAGCAGCCAAGATTCATCTGTTTCCCCTTCTGCAGACAAAGGAAGTCCAGCGGTGCCTGGTGAGCCTTATCCTTGCAGCTGTCCGCGGGAGGAGGAGGGTGCCACCATCCCCATCCAGGAGGATTACCGGAAACCCGAGCCTGCGACCTACCCCTGAGCCAGCACTCCGCAGAGGGAAGGTCATCTCTGCAACCAAGTCAACCCCACCCCACCAACCACCCAGAGGCAGATACTTGGCACCCCCAATTTCAGCACATGCTTTCGTCAGGATCCTTTCCTGTGTACAGACTTGAGAAAGTACCTTTCCAAGACCAGCAGTGTCAAAGACACCGGGAATAAGGTGGGAGGTGGGAAGCAGGATGTGTCCTGCCCTGGCCAGCTTGACCCCTGTGCTACAGGAGGGCTGGGGCTCCAGTTGTAAAACACACCCTACGAAAGCCCCACATGCGGTTTCACTGATTTAGAAACTCTGAAAAATAAAGTGAGACTGCCACACACAGCCGCTCTCCTGCTCGCTCTCTGAAATGCCAGTCTCGCAGCGCAGGCCACTCCCAGCCTCGGCTCCTATCAGGGATCTGAGGGAGGAGCTTCTCCCGGTGCAGAGGTGTGTTGGGGCCCTCCCAAAGGGGGAGGGGAAGACAGGCCAGGAGATCGGGAGGAGAGCACCAACGGAAAATGAGGACAGGTTCCCAGGCTACGGGGGTTCCTGCTTTAGGCTCCAGTCTTCTCCCTTCCTCTCCTCGCCTCCTTTCCCTACATCTCTACTTTCTTGGGGCTAGTGGGGAGCAAAAGGGTGCACGCTGTGAAGTCAGGCCTTGAAATCGCCACGAGATTTGGCGGGGGAGCGAGGTGGGAAGAAAAGAGAACTGTGACTAGAACTCTGGCACCAGCCACAAATGGCTTCACCCAGAGGCAAAGGCAGCCACAGTGACACTTCCTCAAAGCGAAAGTGAAAGAAAGAGAAGTGGGCCGAGGACAGAAGGAAGAGCAACCAGCAAAACACGTTTGGAGAGACCTTTCTTCTCCAGCCAGGACCTTGCAAACAGGGAGGCCGTGGAGAAGGGCAGCCGGTGCGGGGGGCCTGAGAGCAGCCTCCATGGGGATGGAGGAGGGGTGGTGCCTGCTGCTCTGCTTGGCTCTGTCCCGAGCGGCAGACACAGGTGAGTGGGGAATAGGCTGGAGGGAAAGGCTGGGCTAAGGAAGCACCCTCCCTGAGATTCCAGAAGGGGAAAGGGGCCAGGGTGGCTTCCAATCACCTTATAAGCCCAACAGGAGAAAGACTCAATGGCTGGCAAAGGAAGGAACCAATTGTGTTGGGGAGAGAGGCTCAGACCAGTGGGGGAAAGGCCAGAGGAAGAAAAAGAGGGGCCTCCACAGTGGAGGCCACTGAGGGAGGGGCCACTGTCCTACGGGAGAAGGGGCATCTTCAGAAGAGGAAGGGGTTCCCCAGCTAGGAAATCACTAGGGATGTGACCCCGGAGTTGGGGGAGGGGAAGGCCACTTCTAATGGCAGAAAGTGGAGCATACCTGTGGACTGGCTCTGAAACTGAGATGGCTGCCAACACCCCTAGCAGCACAAACATCCTGTCTCCTCTCCCAATGGCAATTTTGCTCACTTATTTGCTTTTGCTGAGAATTCTTTTGACTGAAGAGGTTTTCATCCGATGATTAGAAATAAAAAACCATAAACCCCTCTGAGCAAGGAAAATCCAGGACCTTAAGTAATAATTCACACCAAGTATGCACCTGGAATGGCAGGTGCTTCCCAGAAAGCTGTTTGTGGGGATGATTAGAGAAGAGAGGGACATAGAGATAGCTAGGACCCTGGAAGACAACTTCTACCCCTTGAAGATTCCACAGTTGGGGCAGGCCAGGGCGGGGCAGAGTATAGAAATAACTTTCTGGGCAGGAGGGTGTAGCTGCAGCCCAGCCTTCTCCCTGCAGCAGAAAGCCAGTGGCGGCCAGTGGATGTGGTCTTGGACTGCTTCTTGGTGGAGGAAGGCAGGCATCGTTCAGGTTTTCCTAGCAGCGAGAACATGGTGAAAGCCTTGCTGGTGCTGAGGCAGGTGCCAATGCTGGACGATGGCTCCCTGGAAGGCTTCACTGATTTCCAAGGAGGCACACAGGCCAAAGACGGCTCACCTGTTACCTTTGAAGCCTCAGGTAAGAGCCTCTGCCCTGTGTGCCAGTCCTTCCGGGCTCCCTCCACTGGGACAACCCAGTTCCCAGTACACCCACCCACATCTGCTTCCCACATTCTCAGTCCAGCTCAACCTCTGTGCTGCCCTTCTCCCCCAGTGAACCTGGTACAGATTCCCCAGGCTGAGGCCTTGCTCCATGCCGACTGCAGCGGGCAGGAGGTGACCTGTGAGATCTCCCGCTATTTTCTCCGGGCCAGACAAGAGGCCACTACTGAGACAGCTGCATGGTTCATCACCAACATGCAGATATCTGAAGGGGGACCTAGCGTCTCTATAGTGATGAAGACTCTCAGGGATGCTCACAATGGGGCTGTCTTGCACCCCACACTGCACCTACCCCTGGGCCCGCAGGGAACTGTGCAGACTGCAGGTAAGAAAATGAAAAGGAGCAAAAAGAAAGTTTTATTTTTTTAAGTGGTCAGAGATGGCAGGATAGAAGAAGGCAGGCAACAAGTCCATCTCCATCCACGTCAGTCATCTTAGGGTGTCCTCTAGGCCAAGGTCCTTTCTTCTGAAAGACCCAAAATGGGGATAATTTTCTCCTCACTGTGTTGCCTGAGGAGCTAAGACGTGTGGTGCTCTGTTCCTGTATGCTGTTCATAGTTGTCTTACTGAACCAAGCAGTTTTCTTTAATGAAAAGTCAGCCTGGTCTGGTGCTTCAAGATGATTAGAGCAAAACACAAGAATGCAGAATTTGCTCATTATCTCTTCTTAGTAAAACCCAGCCTTGCCCTTTCCAACCCAATACCTCCCAGAAGGCACAGGAAATTGAGAACACAATGGTAGGTTTCTCTAGAGTTCATCAAATCCAATATTTTGCCTCCAAAAAGAGACACCCAAGTCCAAAGATTAGGGGGCTATGATCCTATCCTTAGAAAGCCCTAAAACACTCGACCTTTCTGTGGTCCAACCTAAATTTATCCTGCTACATTCGAAAAGAGGGGTTCTCATGTCTGTCCAGGGTCAACCACAGTCCTGGCATAGCTAGATACTCCTTTTTTATTTGGGGATATTTAAAAACTATAAAAGGTGAAATAATAATAATGAACACCTGTACATCATTCATCTAGTTCCACCGTTAACATTTTTTGACATTCTCTCCATAGATAATCCCCTAAAATTGCAGAAATCTCAACACTTCACCCCAAATGCTGCCATGCATAACATGTGTTAGTCTGTAAACATTAACTCCTTCATAATCACAAAACCATCTCAGCAAACTAAGGTGGGGAGTTGTCTGCCGTGGTACAGACAGTAAGGGGATACAGCATGTTAAGAATTTAAGAATTGTTCCCATCTCCCCGCACCAACTGCTTGCTATGCCACTGAGCATCGTACTTAAGTATCAATAATTTAACCTTGACTCAATGATACTGTCAAGTATAAGGTCCAAATTCAAACTTCTCCAGTTGCCCCAATAATGTTCTTTATAGCTTTCTGGTTTTTTTAAGTCCAGGATTCAGACGACGATCATGGATTTCATTTAGTTGTCTTGTGGCTTTCACCTCCTTTACTCCAGAATAGTCTTTCATAGCACTGACATTTTAGAAAAGCCCAGGCCCATTGTCTTGTAATGTATCCCATCACGTGGATGTGTCTGATTGTTTTCCTCATCAGATTTAGATTCAGCAAGTTTGGCACAAATACAACCACTGTGTGCTTTTTAAACTTACTCCTTTATAGTCTTCACAGCCGCCTCGCCTTCAGCAGATGAGCTTGGCAACACTAACTGACGTCTAAAGTCACAGAGCTCTTACATGGAAGAACCAGGGTTCCAAAGATTGTTCTGCTACCTCAGTAGTTCTTACCAGAGTCAGCACAGCAGTAACCCATAATTTTGCATGTGAATTGCCCTAGTGAGGAGTCCATAGCTTTCATCAAGTTGTCCAGGGGCAATTCCAAATGAGTTAAGACTACCACACGTGCCACACTGCCTTTCCACAGCCCCATTTCTTTGTGGTTCTGTCCGATGGGAAATGAGCTCTATTGGCCTCACTGTCCAGGAGGGGAGGCAGGGGCAGGTGTATGTCCACAACATTCCCACAGCTCAGAGATCAGGTGACCTCAAGAGAAAGCAGTCCACCATCACCCCTCTTTCTCTCACCACAGTGGAGTTCCAGGTGACAACACAGACCCCATCCCTGAATTTCCTGCTGGGGTCCTCAGCCACCCTGCATTGTGGCTTCTCAATGGCACCAGGCTCGGACCTCACCAGCGTGGAGTGGCGGCTACAGCATAAAGGCAGTGGCCAGCTGGTGTACAGCTGGACTACAGGGCAGGAGCAGGTCAAGCGGGAGGGCGCTACCCTGGAGCCTGAGCAGCAACTTACAGCTGGAAATGCCTCCCTCACCCTCCCCGGACTAACTGTGAAGGATGAGGGGGCCTACATTTGCCAGATCACCAGCTCTCTGTACCAAGCTCAACAAATCATCCACCTCCATATCCAAGGTGAGGTCAGGACTTGGTTATCTGGGGTAGAGGGGAAGGGATAGAAGTGTTTTACAGAATGAAATCTAAACACAAGGGTGTTTCCTGACAGACTGCATTCCCACAACCTAAACGCATCTCCACCTTAGTAGTGCAGACAGCATTCGATTACATCCTGTCAGACTCCAGAAGTCCATGGAGAAACTTCCCAGCCCTAGTTGGCTGTCTCCAATCACCCCAGTCCTTTTGCAGCAGCAAACCAAGGAGGGGCAGTGGGAGAAGGATTTCATCACTGATAACCCTTCAAAATCACTGGCTTATAGTGATCAGAAGCAAGCCAACCTGTAGTTGGTTTTACTATTGTTATTCGATTACCTATAAAAGATGTACCCCTTCATGGCCTGCATCCAGGGTAGACCCTTCCCCCACCTATGAAATTTCCTCCACAACTCATCTCGCTTTCAGCAGGAAGGAAAAGCTTTAGGCTCCTCTACTGTCCTGTTGATCTCTCTGGAATCTATTCATTCTTTCTTCCAGCTTCCCCCAAAGTACAACTGAGCTTGGCAAGTAAAGCTCTGCCACTCACCCTCATCTGCAACATCGCCGGCTACTATCCTCCAGACATAACTGTGACGTGGATCCGAGAGGAGCTGGGTGGAGCCCCAGTCAAAATCTCTGATGCTTCCTTCTCCAGCCTCCGGCAAAGCCAAGCAGGCACCTACAGCATCTCCTCCTCTCTGAAAGCAGAACCTGGTTCTGCAGGTGCTACTTACACCTGCCAGGTCACCCACGTCTCCCTGGATGAGCCCCTTCAGGCCAGCACCTGGACTGCCCCACCAGGTACTGGGGTCCCCTTCTCTCCCCACCTCTATTCTGGGCTCATGGCTCTCCTACCACCAGATCATCTGTGGTGTTGTTCTGTTTCCCACCACGCTTTGTTCAGAGTCCTGTCTTCTTCCTGAGACTTTGTACAGGTGCCAGGCACCAGGCAATGTGCTGAGAGGTGGAGATAAAGGTTGAATAATTCCTGGTGCTGCCCTTGAGGAGCTTAGTCCAGTTGGAGGGACAACTAGGCAGTCAAGAAAGATGACCTGGGTCGGGAGGAGGGCATGCAAACCAAGTTAGCTAGCTCAGGAGGAAGGGAACACCAAGGCAGAAAGAATGGCATGTGTGAAGGCCAAATATAAAACAGCCTGAGGAGGATTTGGGCGAGTGCACAGCTAGAGCCAAGGGTATGTGAGAAAAGGGGGAAGTGGCCTAAAGCTTGAGAGGTAATTATATTTATTGAGCATTTTCATGAATCAAGCACTAAGTACTAAGCACTTAGATGTATTATCACATGGATTATCATCACTCCCATTGTATTGATGAGTGAACTGACACAGGGTCACCTACCTAGTAAATGATAAAAGAGAAAATGTAAAAAATAGGCAGCCTGATGCCTCGACAGCTTTAAACCCTCCATTGCTACTAGTGGGCAGATCCCAGTGGGCTTTCAAGCTGGACTTTCATCCTGAAGCCATAGAAAGTCGCTGAAAGGTTTTAAACAGGAAAGAATCAGCACCTAGAATGCAAACATCAAGGAGCACTGGGCATTACTTGGTGGCTCACTAGGCGGTAAGCTTCCCAAGAACTAAGGTTCTGTCTCAGCTCATATCGCTCCCCAGATATTTACAAAATTCCAGTTTAACCGTCAACAACTAACCTAACCTAAATCTCTTTTGCAAAGCGATAAAAAATGTCCTGATGTAGTAAGACATAGAGAATTCTGTGTAGAGTAACACACAAGCATCCCAACAACCTTGAACAAGTAGTTGCTACTGTGTGCCTAGTTCCTGGGTGAGAGCAGAACATTTGATAGGAGCTCCTTATGGGGACTCACACACACACTCTTTGTCCCTCCTGTTGGTGCGGGCTCAGAGCTGATTCCTGCCCACATCTCTTACCTACAGACCAGAGAACTACGGCCTTTGGAGTCATTTTTGCCAGCAGCTTCTTCTTTCTTGCACTGTTGTACTTGGGGCTTCAGAGATGGCAAGGTAAGAGCCTGGGCACCGTCAGTTCTGCCCCTGACCCACCTCACTCATAGATTAGCCTCTTCTAACCACTTCCCCACCCAGACCAGGGATGAAGCCCCAGTATCAAGTTCCAGCCAGCCCCCCACCGCAGCCCCAAGCTCTTGGGGTTACCCCAGCCGAAACCAACCTCGTTCTCTTTTGTTTTCTCCTAGCTACCTCACCCAAGGTCTGTCAAGACTCTAAGACCCATTGGGTAGCCACTCTCCTGCCTGAGAATAAAAAGAAAGACTAATCACGTTCTCCCAGAAGGACACTAAGCCTGGGCCCAGAGCTCAAAAAAGCCCGGAGAAAAGCATAAAGCAAGCACAGATCACGGCAGCTCTGGCTCTGAATGTGCACAGGCATCTGCCTTCACTGTGTCCCTGGACTAAACAGAGAAAACACGAAGAGGTGAGAGGACAGCAGGAAGGCAGAATGTCCGGGGAGAGGCTGACAGATCTGAGGTGCGGTGGTAGGGAAAGAAAATGGGAAGAAATTAATAAAGGAGCAGGTGAGGGACAGTGGGGCAAAGGGGCAGGGGTTGGGCCACCACACACAGATATTGAACTGTCCAAATAAAATGCCCCTTGTGTCCTCAGAGGCAAAGCTTTTCCACTTCCCAGTCTTTCCTTACACTAAACCCAACTGAGCTGTGTCCCTAAGCCCAGCTGCGAAGTGTTCAAGGCCCTCAGAGGCAGCCCTAGGGTTCCACCTCAGTCGCTCTAACCTGGAGCTGCAATTAAGGTTCTGCTTCTTCAGACAGTTGCCGGGTATTTCAGGATGCCTACAAACTCCTCACTCCCTCAGCTGCAAGGGAGAGATTTCCTATAGATTTCCTGTATTGCCAAGTCAATATAGTGGAACTCAGCATAAGGGAAAGAAACGTCTGAGAAAACCTGCAGTTGTTTTTCAGTGTGAGATGCCCACTCAACTTCCTGTCATCACTTCCTCTCACCAGCACCTGAAGAGTTGGGCTGCTTCAAGTATGAATACTGAGAGCAGAGACCACTTCCTCTGCCAACACATAGACCTTTAATCACGAAGACCACCCAGCACACATAAGCCAGCCCTTCCAGCCTACACCAAGATCAGACTACTAGAAAGAAACACTCTTCTCCTCCCCTCTTTCTTCAGTTACTCCAACCCAAACAACAACCAAGTCAGTGTAGTGGTAGGAATTTGTATTTTTTGCCTTGGTTCAGAATACATGAAATTGGTAAATATGCTACATGCCTTTGGTGAAGTAGAACTGTTATCATTCTATACAAGTATGAAATTGGGGTTAGGAAAAAAGACAAAGAGGCGAAGACAGACACACAATGGAAACCCCACATCATCTCATGGCAAACTGAAGAAGGGGCTGTGGGAAGCTCGGCTTCATCTGACTGTAAAGTCTCAGGGTTTAGTTGCGTATTTGCTCATGCACATAGGTGATAGGAGGGAAGACACAGAAGAGGGTACAGGGTGGGGTGAGAAAGAAAGGAGAAAGGCTAATATCAAAAAAACAAAACAAACAAAATAAAACCAACTACATCTGGTAAACCTCAAAGGGACAGAAACCCAGGAAGTAATTCCTGTGACCGGGCTGGGTGGGCTGAGAGGGTGAATTTGTTCCAGGCTTGGGACACATCGAGGACAGTGGTGGTTCTTCTCCAGCGGTGACCCCCTGCATTAGGCAAGGAGGAGCCCAGAGGAGAGTGGAGACCTTCGAGGGGGATCGTTGGGAGGGGACGCTGACTGCTTTCTTCCAGCTCTTCAGTCCCACCCTGAGGCAGGACGAAGGGAATGTGGGAAACAGGGGTGAAGGGAGAGGAAGGATGGTCTTGTGCAATGAAATGCTGCTGCGTGAAGTGAGCATCCAGACCCAGCCCATTCTGGCCTCAGCCTCTTACTGCTTGCGGAGCAGAGGACAGAAGGAATAAACGGTCATGGGTGTTCCCAGCCTGCCCACCTCCCCTCATACCTGGGTCTATCCCAGTCAATACCCTAACCTGAAGCCCAGCAGTGACCCCCAAGACAGGCTGAGTAGCTCCCATCCTCGGATTCCACTGTCGGCACCCACAAACCATGCAAAAAGAGAAGTAAAGGAAAGGAAGCGAAGTAGAATTCAGATGGGTGCACATGATCTAGGAGGGGAGTGTACTGCAGGAAGAACAAGAGAGGTGGCTCGAGAGGAGAGGTCCCCATGATAGCACAGCAATACATAAGCATGCCTGTCTACAGACTGTCCCACCTCCCACCCCAGGACTGAATTGGTACATATACTGGACTTCTCTAAATACTCGGAATCAGCCAGGACTCAGGAAGATCCTCTTGCCTCATCCCTGTCTTAGGCAAGTATACGGGGATGGTGTAGAGGAAGGGAGCCCCTGAAAGACCAAGGACCCTCACACTCCTTGATCAACAGGAAGGGAAGAAGAGGACCCTCCTTAATGAGAGGGCAAGAAATAGCTTCCTCTGAGCTTATTGTAAAATTAGGCCCTTGATTCCCTGTTTCTCTATAACTAATAGGCATTCTCTCTTTATCTATGCCAACAATTAAAACTAACCGAGAGTCCCAAACTTTGGTATATGAAATTATTTGGTGCTCTCATGAACAGTACAGGATGTCGCAGAAAATGTGGACAAGTGATAGCCCCTTCCAGTTATGAGCTTGTGGGACTGCTTCTAGGATGGGAATGAGAGTTCTGGTATTTTTTCAACTAATACGTGTTCTCCAGGTAGGTCTCTGAAGAACAAAATAAAAGACTGTTAGATCCCTGAAGACGTAGAAAACCTCAGACTAACAAATTAGAAATAACTGCAAAGAAACAGGTTTTACTTTCTAAAAGGGTATTGCACCAGGATCAAGTTGGACTTCGGGCCCACCCACGATCTTCTTCAGGCCTGGCATAGGCCCCAAGTAACCAAGGCAGCAACGAGTGAGCCATCATTTTCCTATGAGATACCGTGGGCTCTAATACTCTTCTCGTCCCCCAATCTTGGCACTTTCTAGGACATGTCACCCCCAGCTACACCTGTCCCCTTCTCTTGGCCTCCAACTCTTTTTGGCTTTGGAGGAATTTAGGGGTACATAAGAAAGGGGTAGGGAGGAGGTGCCAGCTGTTGCTCGCCAGGTAGTTATTTCAAGACTACGCCAGGAACAGCATTTCTAGTATTAAGGGACAGAGTGCAAATGGAAGCAACAGAAAAGGAGGAATGAGCAATGGAGAAGCCCGGGCTGGGATAGAGGAAGGTAGATGAGGAAATTTGTTGAGAGAACAAACAAGAGGGAGAGGAACATGGGTTTGGATGGCAATGGAAAACAGGGAAGCGGCAGCACATTCTCAAGTAAAAAAGTAGACTGGACACAGGAATCAGGAAGTCCCAGATGGAAAAGAGAGAGAGACAGGAGAAAACAAGAGGACAAATTACATCAAGTTACTAGACAGGTCTTTCAGTTATAGATGTCCCATCCCCACGTCTCCCTCTGCCCAATCTAGTGACAAACAGCATAGCCCCACTTCCTCAGAAAAGGAGTGACCATCTTCCCACATATCTTACAGAGGGAAGCCTTTTCCATCAAGGAAGTCCCTTGTCTTTGCCCTTCCTCCCTCCCGAATCAGGTGATGATCCCACAACAGTGATCTCCATACCTCTGTCAGAGCAGCCCCACTCCCCAGGAAGGCAGGCAGGCAGGACTGGGAGGAGATTCCAGGACCTTCCCGCCTCTTCACCCCACCAGCAACCTCAGCGATACTTACTTACTATAACTACCACGATGATGGCACAGATAGCTCCCAGCATGATCATCATCTGAGGAAACATTAACAAAAAATGGGCCCTTGGACTTGGCGAAGAAGGAAAGGAGCCAGGACTAGAGATGTGGAAAGAGAACTTTCTCCATCTTTGGGACAGTGCAAGAAACCACACATTACCCAGGTGATCTGTAGGCCTCTCGGGAAGGGCCCAACCCTCATGCTCCCCACAGCTGAAGTGACTCAGAAATATCAGAGCATCAGCAGCTGGCTCCTTTTTCCTATTGCCTGAAGGCTTTGAAAGGAACTCTAATGGAGGTGCAGACTTTGGATCTTAAGTCAACTGGTTAATTTTTCATTGTGAAGTGTTCAGCTCATTCTTAAATGCTGCTGGCATTTAAATATATATCTACCCTAGCCATTGTGTTGATGTTCAGTATGTCTAAGGAAGGAGCAGATGAGCATTTTTCCAGGGGTCTTTTTTGGGAAAAGCAGCTGGACCAACCATTTCCAAAGCCTCAGGTTATCATCACTGGCCCCCAGTCAGTGGTTCTGAGTACTCTAGCCTACCCTGGTGGCCAGTTAGGGTAATGCAGCTCAAGGAGGCTTTCAAGATTTCTTCCCAAGAAAGAATTCTGCAGGGCAGAGGTCTTGTACCACTAAAGGGAAGAAATGAAGAACCTGAGAGTTTTCTTGTCTTCTATGAGTTGTGGCCCAGGAAAAAAAGGGGGAGAGGACAAGAAAATTCACCTTGCAGTTTTTCCACCAATACTTCCGCTTTAGCTTGGCAGCACTGCTCTCAAATTGTGACGCTCCCACCTGTAAGGCATCAGCTCGGTCATCCAGCTCTGACAGTATCTCGTCCCTCTTCAGGACCTTGTCCACATTCACGCGCATGATATCCACCACCTAAGGGGGGCGCAGAAACAAAGCTGCTAGGCTCTCCACTAGAGACGGGAAAGAACAACGACGAGGAGATCATAGGTCTGCCCTGCATAACTCCAAGGGATGCCTTGCCTCCCGGAGCCTCTAACTACCTCTCTATAAAAAAGAAAAGTTTCTAAACGTCTATAATTTGGAAACTCAAAGAAAAACTTTCCACTTACCTCCTCTACTTGCGCCTGAGTTTGCTGTAGTCGTCTGTTACTGCTCGTATTAGGAGGAGGGCCAGGGGGACCCCCACCTGGGGCAGTCCCTTCTTCCCCTTCGGTAGGCGGCTGAGCTGGAGCAGACCTGTGGAGAGAAGTGGACAGAGTACACAAAGTACCCAAGACAAGAAAGGAATCATGTGCATTCTCACCCAACACCATCAAACTCATAGCAATTAAGTTACTATATGCAATTAGAAGGGGTTCTAAGTCCTTGGCAATACCAAGTAAGGAGATGCAGCACAGAGACAAGAAGCAAAACATGAAATATCCTGTAACAACATTTAGATGGGGCTCAGGGACATTCAGGGTGGCATCAAGAGATCTCGTTTCGGCTACCCTCTGACCAAAACTCAAACACATCCTCTGTCACTATGGTTACAGGGACAAATATTTCAGCCTTGGTCTAAATGGCATTTGCCTGACTTTCAGAAACCTTTCACATGAAGTCAAACTGGAAAACTCCAATCCAGGTTAGAAGGAATTCGTACAAAAGACAACCCTCAGGCAAGCCTACAGACCAAACAGCTCTTTTTTGCAAAGCCTAAATCTAAAAAGCTGATAGATTCTGCTTAAGGGGATCCACTAACTGGTTATGTTTGATGCGATGATTAGTCTGTAAAGACAACTTGGAGAATCACCCAAGGCATAGCCTCTGTAGGTGGAATGAGTCAGGACTGTTTGTTTGCTTTGTTTTGGCAGAGAAGATGGGGATTTCCCTTAAATAGAACTGGGGCCTAAAGCAATTGTGTTAATTATAAAACTGTTCAAAGAGAATAAACAAGAGGCAAAATTAAGGGAAATGGGCCTCTGTGTACATGCATCATATATATTCTGTCTCTTCTTTTTCAAGATTTGGCATCCGGTCTCAGGAGACTACCCTAGTTCCTTATGTCTCAAAGAGAAATCTCGATTTATACTACTACACATAGTGATAATTCTCTTTCACTTAGCCTTAGAAGAGATTAATCCAGTGTGGAGTTTTCAAGATAAACTCCCTTCCATGTCTCAACACATGGAAGCTAAATTCACCTTCTCAAGAATTCCCAGAAGTCTAACCTAAAGACATTATTAGATTTTTCTCTCCCAAGGAAGAAGCCATCAACAGGAGAAAAATCTCTCAAATTTAATAGAAAATAGAAATGATAATAAGAACTCAAACAGAAGCAGAATCTCACAAAACATACCTAATAGGAACAGTCCAAAAGTAAATGATCTAGGGATTAAATTATCACAAAGTTGCCACAAAGGAAATGCCTTGACTAATCACAACAGAAAACCAGAAGTTTCTCCTCCCTAAATGAGCTTCTTTCAGTCTAAAAAAGTAGAGAATAACATCTCAGAGAGGCTATACTAGCAGGTTACGCCCTATTCATCCCCATTTAAGGAATTACTTTCTCATTTCCCTCTAAGGTACAAAAGTGGCAAGAAAAGAAACATAGCCATGGAAGCCACAAGACTCTTGTGCTACTACTGAGCTAAGCAATCTAGCTCTCTGACTGAAGATAGAAGCCACTCATTTGGTCTTGGAAGCAGTCCAGGATGGTGGCACCAATGACAAAATTAAGGTCAGAGACCTCGTGAGGCCCTGCTAGTCACCATACTTTCTGCATCTCCTTCCCTTCATCTCACATGGGTGCCACTAGGAACCAGTCAGCTGCAAAGGATCCTGCTTCCAAAAATGAAAACAAATGGAATCTTAGAACTTGGCTAAAATGCATAGAATATCACATAGTAAAAACTGCAGACATCAAGTAGAGAAAAAGTGAAATGGTTATAAAGTATTTGAAGGGACCATTCCATTTACTATTTGCTGGGAGTTGGAAACACTCAGCAGTAAAAGATCCAGGATAGTTTTAACCCTTATGAACATAAATAAATCTTCTCTTTTTGTCACCAGCAGAAACAGCACAAATGTATCTAGGACCAGGACCAGACTCCTAGCAATAATAAGAAATAAAATCTCTATTAAACAGATTATTTCATTTGTCTGGCCATAGTTCTCCCTCAGGATCTAGAGATGGGGGGTGATGTTGAAGATGGTCAGAGACTAAATTAAATGTGTTGGGGGACGGAAATCCTCAGCTCTATTTCTCTTCCAAATACTTGGCTAAGACTCAGTGACAGGAAAACATCTCCTGTAAGGGTGGCTTTAGGATGAATGACTGCTTGGAATCACATGGCACTCACTGCCTCCTGAGTCTTTCTAAGCTACTCACCTGGCGCCAGAGAACTGGCAGATAAGTTTCTGGAGCTCTGATCACTGGTAAGGTGGAGGGGAGTGGGTAACATGTCACAGTTGGAACGAGAGACATATACAAATCCAGAGATTGCAGGACAACACAAGTTACTAAGTGGCGGGTGCACCCATGACTGTCTTTCCATAGGCCGTATGTAAATTGAATCAGACAACAAGAAAGGACCTCAAGCCCCCTACCCCGTGACTCCTTGCCCCACCTTCGTCCTCTCTCGGGTTCCACTATAACAAAGACCTGAATGAGGTGCCCACCAGAAGAGAGGAGAGGGTGCAATGAATGTGGGACCACCGCGCCCCTGCCCGGCCCGTGGGGTGCTGGCTGTGGCTAGTGCAGAAGTGGAGTGCTACCCCCATCCCGAGGTGGGTGGCCAAGTCTGGGGGTGGCGCGCGGTAGTAGTTCCCCGCGTAGCTGCAGCTGCTGCAATGCGCCATTTTCCGTCCTGCAGAGTCCGGCACTGGGGTGAAAGTTGGCAAAGAGGTGTCCGGCCCCCAACAGCAGAGTCAACTCACATTTCACTGACAGAGGGTCCGTCTCCTCTCCCGAGGCTGCGGCGAGACACCCGGAGAGGGGAACGCTGCAGCTGAAGTCGACGGAACTGCAGAACTCTGCCTATAGCAAACAATTCGGAGCTCCAGCTGCAGTGAAACTTACTGCACCGTCTCGCGGGTCCCAGTCTTTAATAGCGCCAGCCACGCCTTCCCGATAAAATTGACAATACAGCAGTCCAATCCACTCCCGGGACAGACGCCAGTCCAGAAGCAAATTGGCCAATCAAAGCTGTCCTTTTATCCGGACTCCGGCAAGGAGCGGTTGTGAGGTTCATTCACTGACCAATACAGGTAAGGTTGCTTTCCTGTCTAACTAAGCGACAGGGCGGGGTGGAAATGTGCTCCAGCCCCCTGGAGAGGCGACTCGGACAATTTGAGTTAGGCCTTTTGGGGGGGGCGCCTCCGAGCCAATCGCTGAGCAGTTTCTGAAGTCCGGGCCCGACCACGGCCCCCGGCGCCGGCAGCTCCAACCAATCGCGCCGCTACCGCCGACAGCCGTGGGCGGGTTCCCGCCACAGCTAGTGGCCGTAACTCCAGAGTCCCAGGGGAGGCGTTGGTTCAGCGGTCTACGCACAGTCCTTGGCACCCAGACCAATCTGGCGCTCCCCGCCGCCTCCCTGCCTCTGACAAACAACTCCGAGGAGGCAGAATCTATCAAAGCACATCCGCAGGCTCTCGGGGCTAAGTTCCCGATGCGGGGTTCGGGCCCGCCAAAGCAGATATGAAGGATTCGTCCATGCGTTTCTTTCCACATTGCCAACAAGCTCCTCACGTATTGTATCCTACATTGAACTTCCCGCCAAATCTGCTTCTGTCCCTCCCAGGTAGATTACCACATAGACTCGGTTTCCCAAATCGGAAACCTGGAAACCATCCTAGACTTCCTCCCCGTTCATTTTTACCCCTCCTCTAATAATTCGCCAAGTTGAGTCGATTGTTCCTTCTTAGTATTTCAAGAATTTTCTCCCCTTGTCTCGCTGTCCTATTTTAGACTATTATCCCTTGCCTGGACTCCATCCGTTGTAAAATGCACCATTATTTTAGTCCCGCTAAGAAAAAAGATAACAAACTGTGATACAGTGCTTTCTTATCACTTAGAATTTTTATATTTATTGAAATTGTAGATTTATATATAGGCTTTTATCTTATTTCACTCGTGCATACATAAAAAGGAAAATAGAAAAGAATAACATAACAGTATTCCTAAAACTTCACATTCAGAGGCTGACTCTTATGATTCATTTTGCTGTTGTTGTTAGTTCATATCTTTTATTAACCCATATACAATTACTTGTCTTCTGGTTTGTTGAAGCAATAGGTCAGACAACATTTGCCACAATAATGTTTGTCAAAGTGGCTGGCCATAAAAACTCCAGCACTCCAAAAAGAAACCCTGTTAGTAGTTATCTCCCATTTCTCACCCCTGATTGCATCTCCTGGCAACAACTAATCTACTTCTGTCTATGTGGATTTGCCTATTCTGGACATTTCATATAAATAGAATTATAGAATATGGAGCCATTTATGACTGGCTTTTATTTGCCATAGTGTTTTCAAGGCTAATCCATATTGTAGAATGTATCAGTATCTCATTCTTTTTTAAGGCTAAATAACATTCTGTTGTATGGATATACCACATTTTGTTTATCCATTCATCAGTAATAGACATTTGGGTCATTTCTTCTTTTTGGTGTTTATGAAAAATGCTGCTATGAACATTCATGTAAAACTTTTGTGTAAACATGTTTTCCATTCTCTTGGGTATATACCTAGGAGAAGAATTGCTCAGTCATGTGGTAACTCTATATTTTCCTTTTGGGGAAACTGCCAGTGTTCCAAAGTAGCTGCAACATTTTACTAAAGGCTAAGTCTTAGCTGTTCTTTAGTCTTCTTCATGATCTGACTCTTGCCTCCATCTCCTGCCCTATCTTTTGCCTTGCACATTAGCTCCACCAGTAAATACAATTCATAGCTTTCCCATACACGTCATGCTGTTTCTCGCCCCTGGACCTTTGTTTCTGTTTCACCTGCCTGTAAAGCATGCTGGCCTCCTTTAAGACAACTCGGCAATGGGCCTCCTCCAGAAAAGTCTTTCCTGACTCCACATCTGCTCCCCCAGGAAAAGTGTCCCTCCTCTCTATACCTATACACATAGGTATTAACAAACTTTAAATGCCATGATATAATGGATTTTATAATCATGCTTCTTTGTCTACCTCCTGCACTAGATAGAATTCTTTAAGTACAGGAGTTGGGTGGTTGTTGTGTTTTGTTGGTATCCCTAGGGCCTACTGGTGACCTTTAGTAAGTGGCTATTGAATGAATGACTTTTACAGATATTTATCAAGGGCCAGTATACAAAGATATCTAATATACCAGACATTAGACTACTGCAGTAATCAAATATGTGCAAGACAGTCCCTGCCCTCAGTGGGGATGAGGCCTAGCCAATGGGGAAGATGGACACAGATGCATAAAACCAAGCAAAATCATAAAGCAAA
The DNA here is from genome assembly GCF_000151845.1 of Pteropus vampyrus. NCBI lineage: Eukaryota > Metazoa > Chordata > Mammalia > Chiroptera > Pteropodidae > Pteropus > Pteropus vampyrus. The sequence goes on along the minus strand of NW_011888897.1, from coordinate 2,191,416 downwards.
AATATTGAGTTCAGAGGCTCAGCCAAATCAAAGTAAAAGATACCTTAAAAAGCATTCCCTTGCTTTCTTTCATTTTCCAAAGCAATGGTCCTCAATCTTAATTTAGAATCTCTTGGGGAGCTTTTAAAAATATGAATGTTTAGGATCCTAGCTCAGATTGATTTTATTGGTCTTGGATGGGTCCTAGTCTTTTTTTTTTTCTTTTTTTTTTTTAAGGCTCTGAGAAGTTTTCTAACCTGTAGCCAGGATTGAATAGTTCTGATCTATGGGGTTAAAAAAAAAAAAAAAAAAAATCTAAGCTTTTCATCTTGGCTTGACTCCTCCTAGTTACTTGGCATTGTTTTTCTATCCAAACTTATTGCCTATTATTAGAGAAAGACTACTATGTATTATTGATCATTAACTTAGTCCTGTGGACCTGTGTCAGTAGTTCCCACCTTTGTTAACACCTTATGTCCCCGTGATAAAGCTGCCCCACCAATTCCCCTTACCCATCTAAATTATTTCCCGTTCTTCAAAGCTCCTGCCCATAGATGTTACTGTTCATACTTAACATTGATTTCCCATTTCCATCAGCTGAATTTTCTAAGACTTAGTTCAAACATCATCTTTTCAACAAATACCTTTTCTGACAAAAAACTCTCATAGAACGCTCTAATTTTCCTATGCAATTATCATATTCAAATTCATATTGTGTTTACATACATATCTCTTAAGTAGAATGAAAGCTGCCGAGAGTTAGGAATCAATCCTGACTTAGTGACTTATGTCCCTCCAAATAACCTTGTATGTAATGAATAGTTCAGTATTTATGGAATGAAAATGTTACTGGTTCACACTAAAACAAGATTGTTCTGTCCTTGAAAACAAGACCTTTTGTATTTTCACAGTAGTAAGCATTCTATAAATGCCTGTTGAAATGAACTATCAATTTCCTTTTCACTAATAATCATGTATTCTACTAAAATATGTATATATATTCTTCAGAGCACCTTGCACTTAAGCAGTCGCAAATATTCGATTTTCTCCAGTCCCACCAAATCATGTAAAGTATCCCAGAGCCACATATACTTCATACCAACAACTCCATTCTTACATCCAGCTGCTCTCCAGCCATCCCTTTGAAAATTCACTCCCTGACACTCTCATGTATACTTTTCCATGAGACCCAGGATCATAATACACGTTCACATATACCCATTAACTCATTTCTGCATAACCCACTTTTCATTTAACAAATACTTATTAATCTAGCTTCACTTCTGTTGTGCCTACTAGAAGACATAGTTCCAACAGATGTGAAATGTTATTGAGGTAGACACAAATATGGCTGTCAAAACATCCTCACATCCCTATAACTGCATGCTGCTTACGATCCAAAAACAGAGTTCATTTCCTCATAGCCTTGAATCTGGGCTGGCCTGTGGTTTACTCTGACCAATAGAATGCAGCACAAGTGACACCATGTGACTTCTTAGCCTATGTCTATCAAGCCTTCCAACTTCCATTTTCAACTCTGGGATCAAGCCTCCATGTAAAGAAGTTTGGGCTAGACTATGGAATAATGAGACTGTGGGAAAAGAATCTCAGCTACCCCAACGAAGGTGCCACACTTGTCAATAAAGACATCTTAGACATTCTAGCTCCAGCCAAACTCCCAGCTGAATGCAATATGACTGACCCCAGTGCACACTAAAATGGAGGAGCGCCCTGCTGAACCCGGAAAACCAGGAGAGCATGAAGTAATAAATTGTTTTCAGCCACTAAGTTTTGGGGTGGATTTTTATGTAACAATAGATCATTGAAACAAGAACTTACTTGAAAGGATCTGGATCAAATAAGAAACCTAATCATCCTCATCCCTCTACCTTCAAATCCCAACTTGTATCTGTAATTCATTTTCTTTAGTTTGCAATACTACTTTTATAAATAAAAAGTTAAAGTCATTTTTAAGACATATTTTCATTAATTTCTTCAGATTTTTCTAATTCTTGACAAGTACACACACACTCCAGAGGAATGTCATTACCATTCACTTGTCAAACTCTACTAAATTTTTTACACGTATAGTTTCATTTATTCCTCACACAACCTTATCTTAAAGTATTTTATTATTCCTACTACTTGACAGGCTAAAAGAAAACTAAAGCTTATAGAAGTTAACTACTTTGCCTAGGGCCCCCTGAATATAGAGTGGTAGAGCTTGAGTTTAAACCCAGACCTGTCCTTAGGTTATGTCCTTAATCAACCAGACTTACCCTATCAACCTAAAAACCCTCCCAGTTAACACAAATAGCACTTTAACCGACTTAAAAGATTTCTTTAAAAATAACACATCAAATACTTTCCTTATTTCATTCTGCAAATATTTATGGAGAGCCTCACTATTCTAGGCACTGGAGACATACTAAATTTAACCCTAATCAATACATGATTCTAGAAACTAGCAAAATTTGTCTCAATTGAGTATTGCCAACTTTAATATGATTCACAGCCAAGTAAATTATGAAAAGCAGATGGTATCATACTTTCACTATAGCTAAATCTACCTTGCAATCTTCCAGCTCAAAATGTGTTCCCTCACTGTGCACCACTGATCACTCTTCTCTTCCCTCAAAATGTTCTACCACTTTTTTCTCTCCTTACTGAAATCCAACCTCTTCTATAAAGCCTCTCCTGTTAGGCCAAATACTTATCTAGGTCATTTATTGTCCACATCTGTGGTGTCCAAACACAGCTAATTAAAACCACCTGAGGGTTTTTAAAATTATAATTACCTAAAATTAGAGACCTTTTAAAAAAGCCTAGAAACAATCTAAATGTCTATCAGAATGGAACTGGTTAAATCATTATGGTACACAATGTGAAGATATAAAATACCCAAGTTAAATATTAAGTGAAAAGGCAAGGTACAGAACTGTGTGCATAGAATCCAATTTTTTAAAGGAACTACATAGTTTATAATAAAAACTTTTACATGCACAGTATATGTTCAGAAGGAATGAAAAGTATCTTCTAAGTGGTTGTCTCTGTGAAGGAATCCAAAAAAACAGGCTGTGAGAAAACTGATTTCATCTGATTACCTTTTTAACTTTTAAATTTGCATTTTATGTATGTATTTTTTGTAATTATTAACACATACACATATAGATGCACGAGACTCAGATCACAGATCTTTGGGGGTAGGGACCAGGCTTTTGAAATTGTTAAACTACTGAGATGTTTCTGATGATCAGTCAGCTTTAGGAACCACCCATGCAAACTACTCATATGGCTCATATCAATTAATGCCTCATATTAAAGTATACATATGAGACTATATATTTATATCCCTAACTAGAAAAGCACATGGGGATGTTGGAGGGGATATATTATACTTCTTTTTTTCTAGTTCTCAGCTCTGAAAAGGTACCCAATAAACATTTTTTGATGAGAATAGTACAGAAGTATAATTCCATTTTTCTCTTACATTTCATTCCGGTGTGGAAGGGTTTTTTAAAATACACTTAACATTTAGCATTATGGGCCAGTTAAAAATTACCACTTTCAATACATGAAACCCAAATGTCAAAAAGTGCCAATAATAATTTTTTCTTTTTTAAAGGCCATAGGTATGGTTAGACTGCAAAGGGCAAGTGGTGAAGTCCAAAGACTGTAAGTCTTAGGGATGAGTCAGATGTATACTTGAATGAATAAAAGTAACATCTAGAGGAAAACAGTGTGTGGCTAACAAATTCCAAAGAAGCCTCATTTTATTACGGAGAACATACAAATCCCTTTCTTCAGAAGGAAAAGTCCTGTTGCCCTTTTCCCGAGTGATAGATAGATGTGCCTCTTCCACAGTCCCCAGCTTTCTCTTCTACCGGTACTTTCCATGTCGGTTAAAGTGTTTATAGAGATAGCTGATCCGTTTGTTAAGGTTATGCAGGTCATCAAAGAACATTCGATTTCCAACCATTTTCTTCTTCCGGATACAACGCTGCAATTCATTCCCCTTCCAACCTCGAAGCCATCTGGGGCCCTTGATTAGTTCTTTGGGGTGCTTTTCAAAATTCCCTGTGTAATGTGAGAGAACGTGTAAGTTCCAAGACAACCCAGCCTTGACTAGCTAAGCCGTCAGCACACAGTTGCACTTTTCTGAGCATCACCTACAGTCAAGGCA
>NW_011888897.1:2160919-2187204 GCF_000151845.1 Pteropus vampyrus | reverse complement strand
GAGAACATACAAATCCCTTTCTTCAGAAGGAAAAGTCCTGTTGCCCTTTTCCCGAGTGATAGATAGATGTGCCTCTTCCACAGTCCCCAGCTTTCTCTTCTACCGGTACTTTCCATGTCGGTTAAAGTGTTTATAGAGATAGCTGATCCGTTTGTTAAGGTTATGCAGGTCATCAAAGAACATTCGATTTCCAACCATTTTCTTCTTCCGGATACAACGCTGCAATTCATTCCCCTTCCAACCTCGAAGCCATCTGGGGCCCTTGATTAGTTCTTTGGGGTGCTTTTCAAAATTCCCTGTGTAATGTGAGAGAACGTGTAAGTTCCAAGACAACCCAGCCTTGACTAGCTAAGCCGTCAGCACACAGTTGCACTTTTCTGAGCATCACCTACAGTCAAGGCATATGACAAGTATCAAGAGCACAGACTCTGGAGCCAGACTGCTTGTAGTTCAAATTCTGGCACTGTCATTTACTAACTTTGGAAAAATTACTTAACCTGTGTCTCGGTTTCCTCACTTGTAAAAAGTTTATCATGAAGATTAAATAATACGTGTAGGGCACTCAGAACAGTGCCCACCACAACATAAATAGCCACATAAGTGTTCGCTTTTACTATTGAGCACGGTACCATTCCTACACAGGGGGAAAAAGATAGTTGTTACAGCATAATTGCCATTCCTAAATTCTGTTTCATGGAGTTGAGTCTTACCCAAGATCCCGATGTTATCATACACCCCGAACATGGCCCTCTTCTCGTTCCAACGATCAACCACTTTGGGGGGCGGGAGGGTGAGCCTTACATGTAACAATCCAGGAACACCTACGGGTGGGGAAGATAGGGACTGAATCTGAGCCGCTTACTGAGTAGAGCTTAGGCAGCCTTTCTACATCGGCCACTTACCCAGAGAGAAGCTTCTGCAGGCTGGGAGCACCCAGCCCCATAGGCGCCTGCCTGCGCCCCCAACGAGGCTCCCTGCCATTGTTACAGTCTCTCCCCTACAAGGGCACAACGCACTAGCCAGACGTGGCCTTCAAGATGACAGGAACCCTCCGCGTTGGCTTTACAGGGTATTACGCGGACGCAACCATCTTGGGCCTTACCCAGAAAGCTCTGGGCGCCGGGCCCGCCTAGGCTCCACCTTCCCCAGCGACAAGCCTCGCCTTCCGGGTTACGGTGAAGAAGCTGTGACACGCCCGCTCTGCCCGACCTAGGCCCTTCGGGGCTGCGGGCGGGAAGCCGTGGCTCGCCAGAAGAGCTAAGGGACTCAGGGAGTCCCAAAACTGAACTTCAAGAAAATTCACTCTATTATTTCCTTGGCCATTCCACAACTGTGAGAGAAATGAAGGTCCAAACTCTGGAACCCAGAGCTTCCTTTCTCTGTGCCGCACAGCGATTTTGCGCTGTCGCTGTTTTTATTACCCCTATTTATTGTACAGGGGAGGAAATCTGAGGATGAGTGAAGCAGGCTTCTGGACGTCACATAGCAGAGGAAATGGCAGAACCTGCATTAAAACCTAAACCTTCTAAATCCTGGCCTGGATTGCCTCCTGTCCTGGGGCTGAGTGGGTCACTACCCCAGGGCCACTACCACTTCCCAGCTGGAACCGCGGAATCTGGTTGCGACGTCCTCTCTACGGACTCGGGCTAAGGAGGACGAGGTAATAAGAGGCGGGAGCCTGAATCTCAGCCCCGCCCCGCCCCGGGTGGTGTGGTCCCGGCTCCCGCGATGTGACTGGCCGGTATCTGCAGCGAGCGTCCCGATTGGCCCCCTTGCGGCCGTTGAGATTTGAACTCTATGTTTGTGGCTCTGCCCGCGCGGTGCCCGGTTCTGAGGCAGGTTTTTGCCTCTGCCTGCCGGCGATTGGCTGGTTTCTCTGCCCGCTTAAGTGCTGCCTCGCTGATTGGTGCCACTGTGCACGCCCTGTTTTTTCCTTCATTTCAGCCCCACATCCTGAGTCCGCGGAACGGCGGTTGAGGTTTTCAGGTAAGGTGTGGAGTTAATGGAGAGCAGGGAATGAAGGCTGGGAAAACCGGGTACGGAGTAATATTAGGCAGCGTACGATAGGCAGAGAAGTCTAATGGATATATCCTTGGGGCACGATGTGGTAGAAACAGTAAGTCTGATAGATCCGCTATGGAATTTGGGCAAATCGCTTACGCTTTTTTAGCCTCAATTTTCTCATCTGTAGATTGGGCTGTGTTATGCACTATATGAGATTGGGATTTGGAAAATCAAATCATATATGATCTATGCAAATAGCCTAACAGAACCTAACACACAGTAAACAGGTAGTAAATGTTAATGCTCTCCTATTCTGGATCCTGGAAACCCACTAGCCCATGCCACGCCACAGTTCTAGTCTCAAGGGAGACATTCTACTTAAGAAGCTTTTCCCATAAAAACGGAAATAATAATGCGAACATAACGCATTGACATGCCACTTTAAAGTTCTTTAAACACTTTTATACCCCTTAACTCATTTGAACCTCAGAGCAACTTCGTGATCAGACGTAACCCTGTTGTACAGATGTGGCCTAGGGGGTGACATGACCAAGCGGTAGAGTCATTACTAAAATTAGATTTTAGTCCAGGATTGATCTCACAGTCTTTAAGGTAATTTTATCAGCTTGATGTAAGACTAAAAAGCATTATATATTGGGGGTGGGGGATGGATAATAGAACCAGAAGAAAAGACAGGCCTTAGATACAGACCCTGACATATTTGCTGTTCGATTTCCAGCCCTGAGAGCCAGTGGAAGAAGGATGTCTCCCCGGTTGTGTGAGTTCCATCTGCCCTTAACCCCAGAGGAATTGTTGAAAAGTGGAGGAGTGAATCAGTATGTTGTGCAAGAGGTACTGCCCATCAGAAATCTTCCATCACAGCTTAGAGGTAAGACTCCATAGCTGCCACTGTGCCTAGCACTTCAAAACAGCCATCCCAAGTGTAATTATATTTCCGTCTGTTCCACTACATCACTAAATTCAGTGAGGGCAAGGAACATGTCTTTCCTGTTTTATACTGTTTTCTCCCTAGCATACCTGGGATATGTTACAGGAAGAGTACACTCATGGACCACCTTATCTCGGTTGTTCATTAAACAGTCCAGGTGTATATGGGAAAAAATTATTCTAGATCTTCACCTCTTACCATACGCCAAAATAAAATTCTGGTGGATTTAAGAGCTACAGGAGAAGATAGCTTTCTCAGAATGTCTGGGACTTTACCTGACCTGTTTCAAGAAACAACAAATCTAGAATTGTTGTTTCCAAGAGTGTGCAATAATGGAAAAAAATATAATACAGCTGCAACACTGTACAATATATGTGCAGTGCAGTTATCCATTGAAACCTGCGGATGACCAAGGTTAATTTATGCATTATCAAACAAGACCCCATAATGTCATTGTACTTACTGGAAGTGATCTTCTATCAGATTGCTTTGGAGAGGTAGACAGAACAGAAATTTAGACTCTGGAGACTAGCTGCCTGAATTTGAATCCTGACTCTACCACTCTGACCTTGGACAAGTTACTTATTCTCTCTGTACCTCAGTTTCCTCACATGTAATAATGGGAATACTAACCTACTTCATTTATTATCTCTTACAACAAGAAAGGTCAGTTAATACAGCATCTTGATAATGTATCCCCATCTTATCTCTTCATGGCCTCCCCATCATGGGTGCCAGGCTCCTTTCTCTTATGTCCAGAAGTAGAAAAGGAGATTTTCTATCTTGTGCTTTTTCTTTTCGTCTTTTTTTTTTTTTTTAATTCTACCAGAAGCTTCCTAACAGATTTAGCCAGAATCGGATCATGCACTCTTTCCCTAACTAATTAGTAATAAAGGAAATGGAATTACCCAGATTGGCTAAATTGACCAGGACTATTACTTAGGCACCTCCCTAAACCTGGACATATCACCATCTGGTAAACAAGGAGTAAGTGGAGTGTGGAGGTCAACTGATGGGTGGCCAACCAACAGTGTCCAGAGATAGACTATTCTCTCCATATTGTGTGGATATATGTGTCACCAGTTGCACATGCTGCACACTGTAGCAAACTGTTCTTCAGTTATTATAATGTGTTATTTCTTCAAATGGATGACCACTCTCTATAAGAGTCCTTTTTTACATATATATAACAGTTGGATTGCTTTTGGTGTTTGAACCCTAAATACAAAGTTCTACTATAAATATACAAAATCAGTTTATTTAATTTATTCAAGTATATGTTGCTATGTTATGTGCCAGGCACTGTTCTAGGCACTGGCAATACAAGAGTAAAGAAAACAAACAAGATGACAAAGTTCTCTCAAGATTCTCAACAAGTAATAAATAAATATGGAGTATCTCAGATGGTTGTAAGTGCCAACAAGAAAAATAAAGCAAGATAAAAAGATACAGTGTGCCTGAGTAGGGACTGGTATTTTATGTTGGATGATCAGAGGCTTGCTGATAGGTGACATTCGAGCAGAAACCTCAAAGGTGAAGAAGTGACCTATGCAGGTTCTCAAAGAAGGGCATTCCAAACAGATGGAAAAGCCAGTGCCAAGGCCCTAAGGTAAGAAAATGCCAGTGTGGTTGGAATGGAGTAAGCTAGGAAAAAAGGTCGGGTGGGAAGTAGTAGATTATTCTAGAGTCTTGTTCTTCAAAGTTTGGTTTTCAAGACCAGCAGTGTTAGTATCAAGATTTAGGACTATATTAGAAATGCAGGATGAAGACCCATCCCAGAACTGTGGAATCAGAAAATTTGTTTTTTAAGAAGATCTCCAGGTAAATCAAATGCACATTTAAGTTGGAGAAGCACTGGTCTTCAGTCGTATAGGTCATGGTCAAGACTTTAGTGTGAGTGAGTCTGAAAACCATTGGGTTCTGAGCACAGGAGTGACATGGTTTAACCTTTCAAAAGAATCACTAGCTGACTTGAGCAACTAGAAGAATGGAGTTGTCATTTACAGAAGTTAGGTAAAATATGAGAGGAGCCAGTTTTAGACTTGGTTATTTCATCGTGAAGTTCAGGGGAGAAGTCCCACCTAAAGATATTTGGGATTTATTATTCAGCCTGTAGAGGGTATGGAGCCATGAGATTGGAGTGAATGTGGGTGGAGAACAAAAGCAATTTAAAGTCCTAAGACCTGAGACAGTCCAGGTTGGAGACTATTTAGAGGTTGGAGAGATGAAAAAGAGCCAGTAGAAGAAACTGAGGACCAGCCATTGAGGCAAAAAGTTAATGAAGGTGCTAAATGGGAGCTAAATTAAGAGAATATTTCAGAAGGGAAAGGCGAGATCAACTGCAAATTAATTACTGGATTTAGCAATGTGGAAATTGCTGGTAACCTTGAAAAAGCTTTTTCAGAGTAATGTTGGGGGCAAAACCCTGATTGGCATAGGCTTATGAGAAAATGGGAGGAAAGAGGTTAAAGATGGTGAGCTTAGATAACACTTTCTGGTTGTTTTGCTTTAAGGAATAGCAGAGAAATGGAGTGGTAGCTAGAGTAGGAGGTTAAGTCAAGGGGGGATTCTTTTTGTAAGATGGGCAGCATTACATGTCTATATGCTGAATGGGAATAATCAGAGAAAGGGAAAAGCTGATGATACATGAAGGAGAAGAAAGAAACCATTGTTAGAGCAATATCCTTTAGTAGGTAAGAGAGTATGTGATTTGGTACACAGGGGGAGGCAATGGTTTTATTAGAGCATGGACAATTTATCTACAGTATCAAAAGAGAAGGCAGAGTCTACAAGCACAGATTCAGTTATGGCAGGTAAGTACAGAGCTTAGGGCAGCTGCAAGATTTTTTCTTTTCCATTCCATTTTCTCAGGGAGATAGGTAGTGAAACTTTAACTGAGAGTGAGTTGGGGAAGAAGGTCTTGATGTGAGGAAAGATGTGAAATAATTGCTTAGAAGAAAATGAATAGACCTGGGAATTTGTAATAGGCTTACCAGAAAATCCTAAATCATAAGTTTAAAGTGGTAATGCAGTACAAAGCTCAAGCTTTATTTTCTAGGCAAAGCAACCCAATATTGAAGAAAAGAAGAGTTTAGTGGAATTTTTTCCATCACAGAAAGAGCTATGTATACAACTTGGTTCAAAAATGATATCACTCCCATACAGCCCTGCCACTCCTGCATGCTGTTAGACATAACTAGATTCTACTGCCCTTTATGCTAAAGTTTTTATCTAGAAGCAATACAATCAGGATGAAAAGAACATTGAATTCAAGAATCAAAAGATGCTGGGTTTTCAAAATGTAAAATAAGTAGTAACAAATGAACCTAAATAAGTATTACGAATGAACCTAAATAAGTATTACAAATGATTGACATAATCACACTGAAAGAGTGGAGAAGAAACTAATCTAAGTAACTTTGAAAAGCTTATTTTCACTATATACTATATACAAAAGAACTTTGCACAATTATTATAAACTAGTTAGTAAATTTATTTTTTATAGGTGTGTGGGTTAGCAATCCTGAAACTGCTTTATGTGTATACTAGGATTAAGCAAAAACATAAATGAACTCTTGTGTTTAATATATACAGAGATAAAAATAGATATAGGGTGTGTGTGTATGTGTGTACATACATACATTTATACATTTTCTCTACTGAGAGGGCCTAAAAACAATGATATACTCCTATAGTAGTGAGCCTAAATAGTGCCTAGAACATGGTTTCTACATATCATTCTCCCAGAAAATGAAACAGGACTCTATTGAGAATCTGATGCCAGGACAGGGCCAGGGAGAGTACAAGATAAGCTGGAACATCTTGTGGTACAAGAAAGTAAGCACGAGTGAAGGAGGCATGTCAGAAGGACATGGGCCAAGTTGAAGGAACTCCCAGTGGTCAAGTTTTGGACAATTTGAGCAACCAAATAAATATTAATGGGAATGAACACAGAATAAAAGAAATATCCATGAATCCACTCTGGTATAAATACATAATTTAATAAATTAATGAGGGGAAAGAGACAGCTCATCTTATAGTGGCATACCCATTAGTAAATGTAGAAGGAATGATGAAGATAGAAAAGTCACCATTTAGTAAATACCATAGTAATAATTATGGCAGGAAAGAATCAATAGATGCTTAGATTAGTGGGCAAACATGATGAGAAATAGGATGTTTACATAGGTTCAAAGTATCTCCCTGCAAGATACTTATTAATTGCAAAGGGCAAAATAGTAACTTTACAGTAGGGACACCTAGCAAACACTACCAAGTGATCAAAATAGACATGACCAGTAATAAGACGAACATCATGTTCTTCTTGGTATGATGTATCTAAAGGACCCAACCTCCCTTCCATGATAATTTGCCAAAAATGTATAACCTCAATCTAATCATGAGAAAATATCAGACAGACCCACACTGAGGGACATTCTACAGAATAACTGGCTAGTACACTTCAAAAGCATCGAAATCATAAAAGAAAAAGATCAGAGGAGACTAAGGAGACACTACAACTGAATGCATTGTGGTATCCTAGATTGGACCCTGGACCAGAAAATGGACATAAATAGAACAGCTGGTAACATTCAAATAAAGTCTGTAGATTAGTTAATAGCGTTAAATTAATACGAATCTCTTGGTTTAGAATAAGTCCTTGTACTGTGTTTTATAAGATGTTAACATTACCTGAGAAAAGTACAGGAACTATACTGGTTTTGCCACTTTCGTAATTTAAAAGAAAATTTTAAAAGAAAATTTAATTTCGTAATTTAAAAGAAAATTTAAAAAATTTAAAAGAAATAAAGATCCTGAGTTTGTGGTCAGTACCAACAACTGTAATTTGGATAAGTCACATAACTACTCTGACAATTTGTTTTTCCCATAAAAATAGACATAATACTATCTGCTCTGTCTAGCTCAGAGATGTGAAGCTCAAGTAAGGCTTTACTTGAAAAACAGGACAAAATGTAAGATATTATAATAGGTTATACTGAAATGAACTATTCCTTTGGTGATTCTATCAATAAAAGCAATTAACTTGATTTTCTGTCATGAATAGAATTTACCAAAAAGGCCTCTCCCCTCTGTATTAATCATTTCCTTTCATCTGTATAGCATTTCAGGCTGCCTTCCGAGCTCAAGGGCCCCTGGCTATGCTGGAGCACTTTGATACTGTCTACAGCATTTTATAGTAAGTGAAATACTGGTTGGTACTTTAAACAGAACTGGTGGCTATTTGTTCTAACTTTGCATGTTAGTTCTGAAATTCCAAATTATAGTTCATTGATAAATGGTTCTGGGTGCTGATATCTCTACTGGTGAACATTTTACTCCAACTTGCCACCATATTTATTCAGCTAAGCAATTTCACATGTATTTTTAACCATTAGATTCTTCAAATTAGATCTGATCTGTTAGAATGGGCTGGCTCTGCAGGTTCCTTTCTCACCCCCTACACTTTCTTTCCCTCATAGTCACTTTCGAAGTATAGATCCTGGCCTCAAGGAAGATACTCTGGAATTCCTGATAAAAGGTGTTTATGGGTCAGGGGGTAGGGGGTGGAAGGTGTTTGTCCTTGTTTGTTTGTTTACTAGATTTTGTCAGCCACATGATGATATCAAGGCTGTGGTGATTCAGTTGGTTTGGCTAAGTCCAGGGACCTTTGATCTATTAAGGTCTGTAATCTTGGTGGTCAACACAGAGTTATGTGTGTTCACTGTAAGGGCAGACCAACAAGAAATTCTCCCTGCTTTTGAACTACCTCTCTTTAATAGAGGTGATTCTTCCAGTTGCCAGGGAGAAATTGTGGTAACTGGAATGAGAGAGTAGGGACAGGATATGTTCACGGTATCAGGGTCAGGGGTCCTAAAGGACTTAGCTTGTATCGTAGCCACTGAGAGATGAAACACAGATCTTTGGTAATCTGATGGTTGCAAGTGCCGGTATACTTTAAAGTTGGGGTTTATGAGGAAAGTGAATGAACCGACTTCAAATTCTGCCCCTCGCAGTGGTATCCCGCCATTCCCAGGAACTTCCAGCCATCCTGAATGATGCAACTTTGAGCGTATCAGATAGAAGTGCCCACCTCAATGCCCTCAAAATGAACTGCTATGCTCTGATACGCCTCTTGGAATCCTTTGAGACCTGCCAGACAAGTCTCATGGACCTGGACCTTGGTGGGAAGGTAACTTGGAGTTCCAGGCTCACTTCATATGGGGCCTGGAGGATTAGGGGAATTAATGGAAAGAAGGGAATCCAGTGAATGATTCTGAGACTCCTTTCTGTTTATAAGGAAGTGCTCAAAAGTATCACAACATATCCTTACCTGATAAGCAGCTCTTTCATATTTTGGAACTTGTAATACTCTTGTATTACCTTCTACCTTGTCTCAATGCTGGATAGTTCAGACGCTCAAACTAGCAGATCTTCACTCTCTATTTTTCGTAAGTGTGTACATGATATTTTTTTTTAGGGTAAGAAAGCCCGGGCCAAGGCAGCCCATGGCTTTGACTGGGAGGAGGAGAGGCAACCAATTCTTCAGCTTTTAACACAGATGCTCCAGTTGGACATTCGTCACTTGTGGAACCACTCAGTAATTGAAGAGGAATTTGTCAGGTTAGCAGTTAAAATGACTACAAATAATATTTAACCATGAAGAATGAAGGCTCTGTTGTTATATCTGCCTTTTAAATACTTTGTTTCATGCCTCAGTTCTATCTGTAATACATAGAAGTATATTCATAATGTTGAGTTATTAGGAAGTAAATAATAATGTTAGAAACTGCTGTGAATTTCTTATCTTTAATGCCCGTTTATTAATTCATGTAACAGTATTTATGAGAATCTCCTAGGTGTGTGGCTGGTATCATAATAAGCACTGAAAACAAAAGTTTCTACCCTTATAGAGTTTATATTATAGAGCAGAAGCCAATTTTTAAAATAAGTAAAATATGTTTTATAGTTTATTACTGTAGAGAAATATAGGGGGGATGAGAAGTTTGATGCAAGAGGGTTGTGATTTTATTTTTTTATTTTTATTTGTCTATTGCAGTCAACATTCAATATTATATTAGTTTCAGATATACAGCATAGTGGTTAGACATTTATTAACTTACGAAGTGATCCCCTTGGCAAGCCTAATATCCACCTGACACCATATATAGTTATTACAATATCATTGACTATATTTTCTGTGCTGTACTTCACATCCCTGTGACTATTTTGTAGCTGCTAATTTGTACTTCTTAATCCCATCACCTTTTTCACCCAGCCCCCCAACCTCCCTCCCACCCTGCAATCATCAGTTTGTTCTGTGTTATCTCTGAAGGAGGGTTGTGATTTTTAAATCAGCCATTCTAGCAAGACTTCTTTGAGTCAGTGACATTTGAGCAAAGACCCAAAGGAGATAATCAGAGCCTTGAGACTATCTGGAGGAAGAGCAAGGTAAGGAAAGAGAATAGCAAGTGCAGAGACCCTGAGGAGGGAGTATGTCTGACATGTAATTAGGCCAGAGAGATGGCAGCTGAGAGAAGGTGAGAGAGAGAGGAGGCTATGAGGTCAGGAGCAGGGGTCAGTGGGAGCCAAACTGTGTGGATCCTTATACGCCATCATGGCAACTCACATTTTCTCAGAGTGAGATGGGGCCACTCGGGTTCTAAGCAGGGCAGTAGATGGTCTGACTTGTACTTTAACAGGATCATCCTGGCTGTTGTGTTGAAACAGACTGTGGAAAGAAAAGAGGGAAGCGAGAGACCAGTTAGGAGGCTGTTGCAGTAACTTGCGCAAGAGATAACAGTAACTTAAACCAAAGAGTTGCAGTGCAGATGGGGAGGAATGGTTGGAGTCTGTACTTTTTTTCTTAAGGTAGAGCTTACAGGAGGAGATGACAGACGTGTGAGGTTTGAGGGAGAGTGCAGTCAAGGATGACTTACCCAGAGTTTGGCCTGAGCACTTGGAAGAATGGAGTTGCCTG
Source organism: Pteropus vampyrus (assembly GCF_000151845.1). Lineage (NCBI taxonomy): Eukaryota > Metazoa > Chordata > Mammalia > Chiroptera > Pteropodidae > Pteropus > Pteropus vampyrus. Next base: position 2,176,273 of record NW_011888897.1, on the reverse strand, counting down.
GAACTAAAATATGAAGAAGGCTGTGGGGACGTGTTTTAGGCGGCGGTTAGAAGCTCTGTTTCAGACATACAAAGTTTGAGGAGCTTATTACACATCCAGTTAATGTCAGATTAGAATGTACAAATCAAGTACAGGGGAGAGGTCTGGCCTATAGATAAACATTTAGGAATATAGTGTATTTATATAAATGGTAGTTATAGCCATGAGACTGAATGAGATTACTAAATCAGCAAGTAGCTAGAAAGGCATAGAAATCCAAGTACCCTGGGGTACCCTAGCACTAGAAGGGTGAGATGATGAGGAAGAACCAGCCAAAGAAACTGAGAAGGCAGTCTGGTATTCTGGAAGCCAAATGGAGCATATTTCAAGAAGAAAGGAGTGATCAACTATATCAGATGGAGCTGAAAGTCCATATGGATGAGACTGAATTAACCAGTTTATTTAACAATGAGAAGTCATTGGTGACTTTGTCCTATCTTTTACCATATAGTCAGGTTCTGTATAGGCATCATAATTAGTTGAAAGCTGGTAATTCTGAAGGACCATGTAACTATCTGGGATCAGCAAAGCATAGCAACTTGGTGTAGAAGGTGGTAGATAGAATGAAGTAAACTAGCAGACCCTGACTTTGGAGGCAGCAGAGAGAGAAAGACTGAGGCTGAACCCCAATATAATTGCATCCAGATAGCTGATTTCATCATCTCGCTTTCTTCCTTCTCAGTTTGGTTACTGGTTGCTGTTACCGCCTCCTGGAGAACCCCACCATCAGTCACCAGAAGAACCGCGCCACCCGGGAGGCCATAACACACCTGCTTGGTGTAGCCTTGACACGTTATAACCATTTGCTCAGTAAGTTAGCCCTCCACTTTGCCCCACCTTTTTCATTCTTCCCATAATTGCTCATGTTTAATACTTCCACAGGTGCCACTGTGAAGATCATCCAGATGCTGCAGCACTTTGAACACCTGGCACCTGTACTGGTGGCGGCTGTGAGTCTCTGGGCAACTGATTATGGAATGAAGAGCATAGTGGGGGAGATTGTAAGGTAACTAACTCTCCCTTCTCTAAGTTTCTAATTCTCATTTCTTAGGGAGAAGATAAAGATTAGAAATACAATATATTCTCTGCAACACTAGATTTATTCAGCGATTAAATATCAGTCTTCTCTTACTTGGAACTGAATTATCTTGCTGTGGCTGTGTTTTCTTCCCTGCATAGAGAGATTGGACAGAAATGTCCCCAGGAGCTGAGTCGGGACTCTTCAGGGGCAAAGGGCTTTGCAGCCTTCCTGACAGAACTAGCAGAACGTGTCCCAGCCATCCTGATGTCCAGCATGTGCATTTTGGTAGATCATCTGGATGGAGAGGTAGGTGGTACCCTGGGGATCTCAGGTTTTTCTGGGAGGTTTAATTCCATTGTTGAAAGGTTATTTCTTAATAAGAGGTAGCTTTCACATGAAGTCAAATTGTCTAGTCTTATCACTGTGGCAGTTCCTTCCTATAGAGAAGCAGATGAAGTTTATTTCAGCGTCAAGTTGGTTTTATCCAGGTCTGGTAGGGGAAATGACAGTATCACAGTTTAAGTCTAGTGAGAGTGACCCAGCAGTGATTCTGAGTCCCATCCATTTCTCAGGATGAAGCTTCTTCCTACCACCTGACTTGCCTTGCTTTCTCTATACAATAAGTTTTCTCAAATCAACCCATGTCATCTCTCTCAATTATCTCTTCGAATGCTAATCTAGCCATTTCCCAAACTGTTGCAAGGCACTCCTAGGTGAATATTGAGGACAAAGACTCTCCACTCATTCATCTAATTTACTTTAACTTCTTGTGCAAGACCCAATTCTCTTGGCCTCGAAAAAAAGCCAAACCCTGTTCTCCACCAGACTCTGTAATGGACTTCATTGGTACCCTGGGACTAATGTTTGCTTCTCTGTGTCTCATTGTCTGTCATAAAATAGGGGAGTGGGAGAGAAAGGGGGTGCTTATTAGCAAGGATCAAAGGCATTGAGACCTCAGGCAAAAGGTAGTAATTAATGTTTTTCAAATGTATATCAGTGAATAGATACGATTTCAAATTCAGTGCCACCATGATTACTTGGTGAGCCTAATGGGGAAAATGGTTTTGGGCTCTATTTATTTTATCCCTACATTCTCCCCTGAGCAAACAAGGTTCCTCTGGGATTCACCTTTTTCCAGTGACCTCAGAGAGTTGACCAGAAAGAGTTAATAGCAAGACAAGCAAGCTTAACCTTGACTAAAGGCCTTGCCCTTTTGTTGTGCCTGGATAGGCATAAGAATGTAGGGAAAGGAGAGTTAGTATTGGGGTACAGAGGTTCATATCAACTTCGCTTCTCTCTCAGAATTACATGATGCGCAATGCTGTGCTCGCAGCCATGGCAGAGATGGTACTGCAGGTTCTGAATGGCGATCAGCTGGAGGAAGCAGCCCGAGATACCAGAGACCAGTTCTTGGACACCATGCAAGCCCATGGCCACGATGTTAATTCCTTTGTGCGGAGCCGTGTTTTGCAGCTCTTCACCCGAATTGTCCAGCAGAAGGTGATCAGCCTTCTACATGATAAAGACATATGGTACCTCTCTATGTGTAGGCTGAAGGAAAGTAGAATCCAGTGTCAGAGAAAACTGTTCCAAAGAAGAGTCTAGAGTTCGGGTTGTTATTACCAGTAATAAAGGTCCTCCTCTATCAAGGGCAAGGATGGCTGGCTCCATTTAAGGACTATGCTGCGCCTTAACCACTACAAAGGGTGCACCTTCACTATTTTTTATCCCAAGGAAAAGCTTCTTTAGAATGAATGGGTAGCTCATTTAGAGTTTACTTTAAGATCATCTTGAGCAGAAAGGATGATGTGGGATGTAAGTTGATCTTTTTTCTATCCCACATAGGCTCTTCCCCTGACACGTTTCCAGGCAGTGGTGACCTTAGCAGTGGGACGTCTGGCAGACAAGTCAGTGCTAGTATGTAAAAATGCCATCCAACTGCTGGCCAGTTTTCTTGCCAATAATCCCTTTTCCTGCAAGGTAAGTAGGCTTAGACCACCCAAGAGAGAGGAACTAAATGGAAACAGGGATAAAATTAGGAGATTTAGTGACCCTGATACTCATCTTACCTTGATAGCTTAGTGATACTGACCTTGCTGGACCACTGCAGAAGGAAACCCAGAAATTACAAGAGATGAGAGCCAAGAGGCAAGCTTCAGCTGCTTGTAAGTAGTTACTGCATAGGAGTCCCCTCCCCAGACCGTCTTCTTCCTGCAGCAGAAACTCCAGTGAAAGAGTCTAAGTGAGACTTTCTCATTCAGCTGCAGTGCTGGACCCAGAGGAGGAGTGGGAAGCCATGCTGCCAGAGTTAATGTCTACCCTGCAACAGCTGCGAAAACTTCCTCAGGAAGAAGAAGAGATTGCTGAGGAAATGGCTACTACAGAGACCACTGAAGAGGTGAAAGGACGCATCCGTCGGTTGCTTGCTAAAGCTAGTTACAAGTATGTGAAATGAAAGAATGAGGTATTCTCTAATGACCTGTTTCGGTTTAGAGTTTAACCTTTGAGAAACAATATTTCTTTCAAATGAACTGCACTTAGAATATGCTGCCATCAGATGATGGTAGGTGTTTTCATTGTAGTAGTGATCTGAACACCAGATTTATGCCAAAGGCATAGTCCACAATTAAGCATGCTTTTTTACTTTTACAAATGTTTAAAGAAGCTACTAAAACAAGTACATGTAAAAATTATATTAAATATAGCAAAAGTCCTCCTTTCTTTGAAGGAGAAAGCCTATAAGTGTATATTACAACTCTAGTTGTATATTAAGGAAATTGCTTAAACTTTCTAGGCCTCGGTTTCATTATTTGTAAAATAAGTTGATTAGGTCATATGATTTCTAATGTCTTTTTAATTCTAAATTCTGTGAGCTAATAATATCAAACCTGCTTAATCCTACCTTAATCTTTAAATCAACCTAATATGAATCCTGAAGTTAGAGAAAAGATTTCTCTGGTGTTTTTGTGACTCCAGAACTTTGGAGCGGCTTAGCAAAAAAAAAGCCCTTAGAGCTGTCATCAAGTATTCTTAAACCTCAGCCGGTTATTTATTTACTTTTTACCTAATTAAGCTGTTCAGAAAAGGCCAAATATCAATAGAATGTGACTAGTTTGCTCTCCCTTTTGTCTCTCTGGTGTCTCTCTTTACTAAGCATAAACAGAGACTACAGTTTTATGACTGCTTCTTCTGCCTATAAGCATGCTAGTAGTATTTTCTCCTTCTATCAGTTAGAAAAATATTTCATCTCGTTTAAAGATGTCATCTCTTCCTTCAGAAATCCTCAGAAGTCGTTCATGGGTTAAGGTCTTAATAACTGAGATGTTTGCTTCTAATTACAAATTTAAACATACATTAGAACAAAACTTTTCAAAATAACTTTTTAACAGTTTAACTTTGATAAGTTTTTTTAAACAGAAATTTAAATTTAAAAGTAGATTTTTTAATTTCCTTTTTAAAAATTAGACAATATATCATGTGGTACAAAATTTTAAATTACAAAAAGGACACGATGCCATGAAAAGTCCCTTCCAAACCTGTTCCCAGCCCCTTTAGTCCCACAGGGAAGCAACATTCATAGTTTATTGAGTATCTTTCTAGAGATACTATGTAGACATACAGCCAAAAATGTGTTCTTTTTGTTCCCCCTTTTTACGCAAGTGATAGAATTCTCTACCTGCTGATCTACCACCTTGCTTTTTTCATTTAACTATGTATGTCAGTGGTTTTTTAAATATTTGTACATAAATACTGCCTCAGTAATTTTTATGGCTACATCGAATGCCATCGTATGGATATACTGTAAATTAACCAGTTATTGAAAGTATATTTTTTCTAAACTTTCACTTGGCAAAGTTTTCAAACAGAGGTTTGGAATAGGTTTGTGATTTTTAAAATTTAAAAGCCTTATTTGAGTATTTTGAAGACTGTAGTTAAGCCTTGTCACTTTAGACACAGGAAAAGCGTTTGAGCTCCACCCCTTCGTAGGTGCTTTATAACCTTCAAGCGTAAGAAGTGTTCCTTTTCTTTGTAGCAGTAGGTCTAAGTGCTTGAAGGAATCATGAGGCAAGCTCCCTTATAAAAGGCTACAGTGACACTCTTGTATGCCAGGTTTTTTTTAAGGTTGTGGTGATGCTTTTATGGGTGCTGAATTGGTAACAGGTTGATATTCTTTCAGGCAAGCCATTATTCTCACTCGAGAAGCCATAGGCCACTTCCAAGGGTCGGAACCCTTCTGTCATATGGACCCAGAGGAGTTAGAGGAGACCAGGTTCCTGAATCTCTTAGGAACTATCTTCAAAGGTAACTCCTTTTTTTCTTCAGTCAACAAACAAAACATTTCAACTAGTTTTTATGGACCGTTTACTTTATGCCAGACACTGGCCTAGCTGACAGAACCTGGTGCTGAAAGAGGTCAGAAGGGAGTTGGCAGTGCTTCTGCTTGAAAATAGAAGCAGCCCATGAGCCCAAAATTGATAGTCACAGCGTGTGAAAGGGCATTTCCAAACCACAGAGGACTTTAGAAATCTTCTTTGAGAAATGAACCAAGATATTTTAGAATAGGTTCTAAATTTATACCTTCTTTTTTTGTGTGTGGAAAGGAATATCTAGAGAGTTTATAGCTGTTAGATTTCCCCATCTCAGACATTCTCTAACTCTTAGGCCCAGCAGCTTCCACACAGGAGAAGAATCCCCAGGGGTCTGCAGAGCACATGGTCCCAGGACAGACTAACTGTGAAGACAAGCCAAATGGGTCAGAGCCTGAAAAATCCAGGGAAAGGGATGAACTGGTGAAGCAGGAGATGCTAGTGCAGTACCTGCAGGATGCCTATGGCTTCTCTCTGAAGATTACAGAGGCCATTGGCATCATCAGCAAGATGATGTATGAAAACACGACCACAGGTATGGTGTGCCAAAGTCCCTTTCTATAAGGACTGGGTCTTGGGGTTGGGAAAACCAGTCTTGTCCATATTTTATTGATGTCTTATCTGTTCCTTTAAGAGACAGGAATTCTTATTTCCATTTTTTAATGCCTATAGTATTTCACGATAGGGCACTAAAGGAGTCAACGTTCTTGCTAAAATGAGGAAGGCCCCACTTGCATGTTGCTACATTAACAAAGTTTCTGTCTTTGAGTTTGGGGGAGTTTTGCCAAGCAGATGGGTGACATTTGTGTCTATTCTCTCAGTGGTACAGGAAGTGATTGAATTCTTTGTGATGGCATTCCAATTTGGGGTACCTCAGGCCCTCTTTGGGGTGCGCCGCATTCTGCCTCTCATCTGGTCTAAGGAACCTGGTGTCCGGGAAGCTGTGCTTAATGCCTACCGCCAACTTTACCTCAACCCCAAAGGGGACTCTGCCAGGTATATGGGGTACTCTAGCCTTTGCTGACTTTTCTGAGGTCAGTTTCTCATAGGATGTTTCTAATTTCCTGAAGAAATTGGGGTGGGAGGGGGCATCCGTCTAAAGGAGTTCTGAATCCATAGGCAGTAGGTCTATAATGGGGTTCAAGGTAGGGCTGAATTTCCAGTGAAACCCATCCTAAATAGTTATTTGACATTGTGGGGCGATAGCCCTAATCACGTGTTCGCCAGGTTCAAGGTATCAGCCTTCTAATGACCTCTGATTTTTGCTGTTCCCACAGAGCCAAGGCCCAGGCTTTGATTCAGAATCTCTCTTTGCTGCTAGTGGATGCCTCAGTTGGGACCATTCAGTGTCTTGAGGAAATAGTAAGTCTCCTCACTTCTTCTTTCTTTAGTCATTCAACAAGTATTAGTGAGCGATTACTGTGTGTTCAGCAATTTACTCAGCCCCACGAAGAAGGATAAGATTATTTGCTTACAAGTTTCCAACTTAAAATGAATCAACAGTCTAATTGGTAGCCAAAAAACACAAAACACTTACCAGACAATGCAGCAGATAGATAATTAAGTGCCAGAATAAGTGGCACAAGTGATGGTCATAGTAGCAGTAGTAATGGAATAATAACACTGTACATGTCGGGCACTGTGCTTAGCACTTTACTCATATTAATGTGTTTAGTCCCTACAAGAACCCTATGAGGTAACTGTTATCTACAGTCTACAATGAGAAATCTGAGGAACAGAGAAGTTAAAGAACTCAGCTACTTACAGCTAGTTAGTGGCAACATTTGAGATTCAAACTCAGGCAGAAGAGCTCCAGAAAATATACTCTTAACTTTATGTTATACTGATGAGTACAGAGTGGGAAAGAGAGCAGTGTGAGGTGAGATGATCAAGGAAAGCTTCCTAAAGGTGGTAGGACTTAACTCTGGGTCTTGATGAGTAGGATTTAGAGAATACGAGAAAGAAGGGAAAACATTTCAGACAGAAAGCCAAGAAAGAGCACAGCCTATGTTGTAGAATAAGCAAGATTGAGTTCTGGCTCAAAATTGTTATCTGGAAAAGACAGTAAAGCTGGGAATATGAGTTGGAACTAAAGTGTAAAGGTCCCTGGATGCCTTTCAACCTTGTTAGCCAGGAACCCCAACATTTTAGGCAAATCTGCTCTAAAGCATTTGGATTATGGGGACAAAAGGTGGACGTAGTGCTGACCACCAGCTTCCACTGGCCAGGAACACTATCTCCAGCCACATTTTTCTCCTCACGGGGGAAAATAAAAGTACCTGATGGTGGCGACTGGCCTTAGATCTCATAGGCTAGCTACTGGTCCAAGTCCCTATAGTAGGCAAAGGAGAGAGGTGTCTAAATGATGAAACACAGTGTGGCATGATGAAATAAATGTTGAAGAGACTGATCCAGCAGTAGCATACAAGTCGATTGGAGCAGAGGCTAGGGACAGGAAGGTCCCTAGAGGCTGCTGTAGGTGTGCGGTGACAAGATGGGGCTAGACTCTGGGGGTGGGAAGGAAAGTTATAGAATTGTACTTAATTGAAGACAAATCTTAAAGGAAGAGTAGATAGGACTAAGTGACTGATTTATAAAAAATAAGGTGACTGTGAAGTTTTAAGCATATGTGACTAAGAGTGTTGATACCATTGGCAAAATGAAAAGGCAAAGAGGGCTGATGGCTTCCATTTTAAACATGTTGAGTTTGTGGTAACAGCAAGAAAACCTACTAGAAACCTCCAGAATGCAGTCAGAACTATAGAGCCACATGGAACTCAACAAGGTCAGTTTCAGTATGTCATCTTAATAAACGTAGTTTTGAAGGCATGAGAAGGCGTTGAAAAGTAGCAGAGATGGAAGTACCTCCCCAAACCCCTTCTTTACATTTTGGCCTTCTTCCTTTTTCATTTCTAAGTATTGAGAACCACTTCAGGTTCTCGATATTCTCTTCAGAGAAGTAGACTAAAGATCAGGGCAATTATTTTTTCACCTGAGCCGTTTTTCTTTTTTCTTCAGCTCTGCGAGTTTGTACAGAAGAATGAATTGAAACCAGCAGTGACCCAGCTGCTTTGGGAGCGGGCAACCAAGAAGGTCCCCTGCTCCCCTCTAGAGCGCTGTTCCTCTGTCATGCTTCTTGGGATGATGGCACGGTGAGGCTCAGATCCAGACAGGCAGTAGGATGAGAGAAGAAAGGAAGGTTCCCTGTTCTGCAGTGATAGTAGTCAGGCCCAGCTGAGCCCTATGTGTGAGTTGGCTACCTAAATGGAAAATAAACTAGCGAAAGTACCAGTATCCCCTGCTTAGCAGAAATAGTGGAGTCAATGGAGAAAGAGGGAATCCAAGGGGTGGCCCTGTGTCAGAGCCTCTCTAGTGCTCCAAGGCTCTTTAAGCCCCGTGTTGGGTATAGTATCTACCTCCCTTGGCATTGTCCCACGCACAGAATCATGTCCATGACTAGCTTTGATTCTGTGGCTTCCTTCCCCTAGAGGAAAACCAGAAATTGTGGGAAGCAACTTAGACACACTGGTGAACATAGGGCTGGATGAGAAGTTTCCACAGGACTACAGGCTCGCCCAACAGGTGTGCCATGCCATTGCCAACATCTCTGACAGGAGAAAGGTATGTGGGGTGATTACGTCCAAACTAAGGAGAGTGAGGGTCCTCTTATCCACCCCTCACATACCCATGTGCTGTCTTTCCTGTTCTCAAAAGCCTTCCCTGGGCAAACGTCACCCTCCCTTCCGGCTGCCTCAGGAACACAGGTTGTTTGAGCGACTACGGGAGACGGTCACAAAAGGTAAGCTATCACGAAGGGCCTTGGGCAAAATTGGGTCCTTTGTCTGCAGTGGGCAACTTCTCTCTTCTTCTCTGTAGGCTTTGCCCACCCAGACCCACTCTGGATCCCCTTCAAAGAGGTGGCTGTGACCCTCATATACCAACTGGCAGAAGGCCCTGATGTGATCTGTGCCCAGATATTGCAGGGATGTGCAAAGCAGGCCCTGGAGAAGCTAGAGGAGAAGAGCACCCCCCAGGAGGACCCAAGTAAGTGGGCAAGAGGGTCAATGGGCACAGTGGGCAGCAGCCAGCTTCTGCTGCTCTCCCTGCCAGACCAGAAGCCACTGCCCCCACCACTTCTTACAATAACCCCTGACCCCCTCAGCCCACTATCACATTTTTGTCACTCAAGTTGGGCCATTCCCCACCACCATTCCCACACTCCCAGCCCTTGCTGCTTCACTAGTTGATGTAGCACACGAGCAAGGGAACGATCAGTGAAAACAAGATGCAGAGTCCTGTGAGACTCGATTATGTCTTTTTCTCCCTGCCTTTCCTCTCCTGTCCAGAGGAGACCCCCATGCTCTCCACTTTCCTGCTGATGAACCTGCTGTCCCTGGCTGGGGATGTGGCTCTGCAGCAGCTGGTACATTTGGAACAGGCAGTGAGTGGAGAGCTTTGTCGGCGCAGAGTTCTTCGGGAAGAACAGGAGCATAAGACTAAAGAGCCGAAGGAGAAGGTGAATGGAGTGCCTGGGCGTTTGGGTTCCTGTCTCAAGCAGTTCCCAGATTTGTTTCATGACCTCAGGTCATTCACATTTCCTTCTGAAGATCTCTGCTTCTTCCTTACTATTAAATGAAGACAGCACTCCGCCTCCTTGCTGCTACTATTCTGGGAAAGATTAGTGAGAACAAAGATGGAACAGTCTGTCCATGATCACCATGGTTTTAGGTAAACGGGGAGCATTTAGTTAGGGACCTCAGCATAGAACAGAGGCTCTGCCTGAGGCAGCGTTTTTTAGAACATGCACACACCCATCAGCCTTGGTGACCAGACCTGCCACCTGATGGAGAGACCTTGTGTTCTCTCCACTAGAGGCAGTGATGTCTTGCAGACATATAGACACAGAGCCTTGCAGCAGTGGGATGAGGTCTGACCTTCTCTATGACCTCGAACCATCGTCTGGCGTGATCTGTCTATTTACTATATACAGGAAATGTTATGCTTCTGTGAAGATGAGTTAAGAAGGCAAATAGGAATGTGCTTTGGCAATTTAAAAACAAATATAGGGGACCTAGTTCTTTTCCTCTTTAATTCAGGAGTCCTCCTTCTCTGCAGACAAATTTGCCAATTCCGTGAATGGTTTTGCAAAATTCGCCTTTCTTCAGATCTGTTCATGCAAAATGAAGGATAGGCTGGAATCAAAACTATTGTCTCTGATCGCCCATGATCCTTGGCTTCTTTTCCATTAGAATGCAAGCACCGAAACCACCATGGAGGAGGAGATAGGGCTGGTCGGGGCCACTGCTGATGACACAGAAGCAGAACTAATTCGCAGCATCTGTGAGATGGAACTGTTAAATGGTAAGAAGAATTGCTGAGTGATCTTCTCCCCAGATGAGATAACCTGTACCAAACCTAGAGGTGTTCTTCCGATAGGCAAACAGATACTGGCTGCCTTTGTTCCACTTCTGCTTAAAGTCTGCAACAACCCTGGCCTCTATAGCAACCCAGAACTCTGTGCAGCTGCGTCACTTACCCTTGGCAAATTCTGCATGATCAGGTAGGCCGTGGGGTTGGTACTGCCTGCTCAAGGATGATGGGGATGGTATCATTTCCCTGATGATCCTCTCCTTGCCCTTAGTTCCACTTTCTGTGACTCCCAGCTTCGTCTTCTGTTCACCATGCTAGAGAAGTCCTCACTCCCCATTCTCCGGTCTAACATCATGATCACTATTGGGGATCTGACCATCCGTTTCCCCAACCTGGTGGACCCTTGGACACCTCATCTATATGCTCGGTAGGAGATCCCTCACAGTGCCGGCTCTGAGAGGGTCTAGTTAAGTCAGTATGAGAATCACTAAAGCTGTATTTCCCCAATCTTTAGCATTACCATGAACATCTGCCTAAAGCTTGGCCTCTTTCCTCAATCCCAGCTTTCAACTCTAGACAACTTTCTAACTGCTTCTAGAATGGCACATTAAGAAAGAGTAGTAGATTTCTGCTGAGGCCCTTTCCTGCCATTGTCAGGGTGTAGCCCTTGGTCCTGATCCCAATGACTTGAGATTTTATTCCTAGCCTCCGGGACCCAGCTCAACAGGTGCGGAAAACAGCAGGGCTGGTGATGACCCACCTGATCCTAAAGGACATGGTGAAGGTGAAGGGGCAGGTTAGCGAGATGGCTGTGCTGCTTATTGACCCCGTGCCTCAGATTGCTGCCCTGGCCAAGAACTTCTTCAATGAGCTCTCCCACAAGGTGAGAGGCAGAGAGACAGCTCAGGGTTTGCTGCCATGTAGGTCACATGTCACCTCACTCTGTAACATAATTTTCTCTTACAGGGCAATGCAATCTATAATCTCCTTCCAGATATCATCAGCCGCCTGTCAGACCCCGAGGGAGGGGTGGAGGAAGAGCCTTTTCACACCATCATGAAGTATGATTCCCTGGACCTTGGGGCATGTTTTTCATAGACTTAGCAATCAAATCTGTGCAGTCATGTGCAGCTTGACAACAGGGACACCTGAGAAGTGTGTTGTTAGGCAATTTCATCGTTGTATAAATAACAGTGCGCTTACACAAACCTAGATGTCTAGCCTACCATACACCTAGGCTATATGGGATATCCTACAGCTGCTAGGCTGCAGACCTGTATAGCATGTTACTGTGTAGAACAACACGAGAATAAATCAGCCACAAGAGTAAATGATGCAATCAAGATATGCAGTAAACACAAGGTGTATGAGGCTGTTGCTGGAGTAACAGCATACGGTTTTACAGAAAATTTTTTATAAGTAGAAAGAGTACACTCTAAAATAATGATTAAAAGTATAGTATAGAAAATACATAAACCAGTAACAGTCGTTTATTATCACTATCAAGTACTATGGACTGAACATAACTGTGTGCTGTACTTGTATATGACTGGCAGCACAGTAGGTTTGATTATACCAGCATGACCGTGAACATGTGAGGAATGTGTTGCGCTAATGATGTTACAGCAGCTACGATGTCACTAGGTGATAGGAGTTTTTTGGTTCATTATAATCTTGTGGGACCACCATGGCACATGTGGTCAGTCATTGACCGAAACGTCATTATACAGCACAGGACTATATGTGAATTCCAACTCTGCTACCTTGTAGCTGTATGGCCTTCAGCAATACCTTAACCTCTCTCTGTTTTTTTCTCCTGTATAAAGTAAGGCCAATAATACTTGCCCCTTAGTTCTTGATAAGATTCAATAAGATAAAGTGCCTGACACGGTGGTAGGTACATAGTAGTATTCAACTAGATTGGCAGCTGTTTTTGTTATGAATTTCTATTCACAGTAAAAATTCCTCAGGGGAGTGGGGTGGACCTGTGTCTGGGGTATGGGAGAAGGCAGGAGGAAGCAGAGGAGAGCAACTGCCCTCAGAGAGGCAGGCATGGGCCATGGCAGGGAAGAGTCTTCTACTAAGGCAAGAGGCCTAGTGCTGAAGGAGGGTCCAGGACTGGTGGCAGTGGGTGGGTTCAGAGCGGCCCTGGGCAATGGAACATCAGCACCCCACCTCTGCAGGCAGCTGCTCTCCTACATCACCAAGGACAAGCAGACTGAGAGCCTGGTGGAGAAGCTGTGTCAGCGGTTCCGCACAGCCCGGTACGCTGCCTTCCTGGAGGGTTCTTTGTGCTGAGAGGGGGGCCCCACGGGAAGAAGTGTCCCCGGGGCAGGGGAAACTGATGAGGGAGGTTGAGCTTTCACTCCCAGTATGTCTTGCTACTCCTCACAAAGCCTTTCCCATCTGCAGAACTGAGCGACAGTACCGAGACCTGGCCTACTGTGTGTCACAGCTGCCCCTCACAGAGCGAGGCCTCCGCAAGATGATGGACAATTTTGACTGCTTTGGAGACAAATTGTCAGACGTGTCCATCTTCAGTGCTTTTTTGTTGGTTGTGGGCAAGCTGCGGCGCGGGGCCAAGCCTGATGGCAAGGTGAGCAGTGCCCGCTGGGTTCGCATTAGTTCATGCAGTCTGCAGTGTTCGGGGGCTCTTGAAGTCACCATGTTACTGCCGTACATATCCCCAGCTGGACTGCAACCACGTAACCAGAGTGACCTGAGACCAGATCTGTCTCCAATTCTGTTCCTCTGTTTCTTTTTTTTTAATGAACTATTTTTAGAGCAGTTTTAGGTTCAAAGCAAGATTGAGTGGAAAGTAGAGCGTTCCCCCATGTGCCCTCTGCCCCCACACATGCACAGCCTTCCCCATTATCAACATCCCCCACCAGAGTGGCACATTTGTTATAATCGAACCTACATGGATACATCATTGTCACTCAAAATCCATAGTTTACATTGCGGTTCACTCTTGCTCCTGTACATTCTATGATTTTGGACAGTTGTATAATGAGCTGTGTCCACCATTATAGTATCTTACTGACTAGTTTCACTGCCCCCAAAATCCTGTTCACCCCTTTCTCCTCCCCAACCCCTGGGAGCAACCACTGATCTTTTTACTGTTTCCACAGTTTTACCCTTTCCAGATTGTCATATAGTTGTAATCATATAATATGTACCCTTCTCAGGCTGACTTCTTTCACTTAGTAATATGCATTTAAGCTTTCACTGTCTTTTCATGGCCTTGTTTCTTTTCAATCATAGAAATAACTATTTCCAGGCTTGGTCTTAATCTCTTTTTCCCTCCAGGCTATAATAGATGAATTTGAGCAGAAGCTTCGGGCCTGTCACACAAGAGGGTTGGATGCAATAGAGGAGACTGGCCAAGGGGGTAGCCAGAAAACCCCATCAGCCAAGAAACAATCCGTGGGTATGTGAGGCAATTCCACAGTGGAGAGACCAGGCTCTGGCCCTCCTCTCAGATGAGGGTTCCTTTTTTTCCTTTTGGACTCAGACCTCTGCTTTTTCTAGTCTCTAGGCACCAGCATCTGGCCTCTGCAACCTCAGACAATGACTTTGTCACGCCTGAGCCACGCCGTACTGCCCATCGGCATCCAAACACCCAGCAGCGAGTTACAAAAAAGAAACCCAGAATTGTCTTCTCGAGTGATGAGTCCAGTGAGGAAGGTACAGTGCTCCCTCCCAGCCGGCCCAGAAGAAACACAGGTTGGGGTGTGGGGGTCTGGTTCTGATGGGGTCCTGCTGTGTGGACTCTCCACCCACTCCCCACTGAGGTCATCTTCCTCCCTGAGCAGTTCGGGTTTTATTTCTGCGATATGGTCTGGGCCTGTCCCATTTGTTCTCTGAGATCTATTGTTCGCTACCTTTGTGACTCAGCTTTTTCTCATTCCTCCAATTCTTGGAATAGAACTTTCAGCCGAGTTGACAGAAGATGAGACACCCAAGAAAACCACCCCCATCCGCCGAGCATCTACTCACAGGCACAGGTTCTAGAAGGTCGGCTTGCCTGTTCCCATCCCTGCTGTGCAGGGTGTCTTGTGGGGTGAATAACATTCCCCTTGTAAAATACTTATTTGCCTCTCTCCTTGGTTTTTTAATACATAAATCACTTTATAATATAAGGCATTTCTCTTAAACTAGCCTAACTGAACTGAGTAGAGCTGCTTTCACTAGAATGTTTGCCAATTTCCTTGTTTTCTAATGAATAAATATTTTTATATACTTTTAGACATTTTTCCTGAGCTTGTCTTTGTTTCATCTTTGACATTAGCCCAGGTGCAGGCAGCAGATAGAGGGTTATCATCCAGAGAGGACAAGCCTGGGAGTCCTGGGGCCCATCTCAAGAACTGACAACTTAATGCTCCTCAGTGCTTCATCTTTCCCTTCTCAACCTCTCCACCCTGCAAAAGTGACAGGATTGCTCCGCCGGAGAATTACGCAATGTCTAGCCTCCAAATATGTGCTTTTTGCCCTCTGGTGGGCATTTGACAATGTGTACTTATTGTTGTCACAACCTAGAGGGGAGGGGTGCTACCA
>NW_011888897.1:1993665-2159223 GCF_000151845.1 Pteropus vampyrus | reverse complement strand
TGGGGTGCAGGACAGTGTGCTCTCTGCCTTCTAAGCAAAGGTTATCACCAACTAAACTTAGGCACAGGCTTTTCAACTAGAAAAGGGGGCTGGTTTCAGGTTACGCTGGGCCAACAGAGGCCCCAGATCCCCATGCCCCTGCACCTGCTGAAGGGCCATTTCACACACACCCCCTTCTAAGCCCTAGTTCCTTTCAAGTGCTCAGAACCAGCCCTCCCTCCATCTTCAGCTCCCAAACCTGGCACAGCTGGGGCTTCTGACCCCTGGGAGGGAAATGGATCCCTTCCTCTGTCTCTCTGTGAGAAGGGGCTGGGGGCCTGTTCCCACCTTGTGCCCAAGACCTCCCAATCTCTTCCCTCTTCTGGACTCCTCACCCTGCCCCCAACATGGCCTGGTCTCAGGCCGTGAATGGGAGTCCCTGGCTCCCGGGCTGGCCAGCACGTCCCAGGATGGGGAGGGACTTCCGCCCTCACGTCCTGTTCTCCGCCCTGGGCTGGAGGTGAAAGGGACATTGTCTCCCAGCCTGGGTGGTACAGCTGTCACGTTTCCCAGGAGCAACTTTGTAGCAGGCCCCCAGCAGTGATCCCATTCTCCCTCTGGGGCCCTAGCCAGGCCTGCGGGGACAGCCCCTGGTGCACATAGGGCCCAGTTTGTCTACCCCAATTATCAGGTCTGCAGGCCGCCCGAGCGCAGGACAGCGTGACCTTCAGCGCAGAAACCTCCCCCTCAACCTCCTACCCATCCAGGCCCCACTGCCCAGTGCCCGGCCCAGGCCCCCAGCCCAGAGAGGCCCGCAGCCAGGGGACAGGGAGGAGGAAGGGGGGCTGAGAAGGGCCCCACAGGAGGCCCCTCCCCGTCCTTTCCTTCTGCTGTTCCTGTCACTACCGAAGAGCCTCGAGAATTTCCTCAGCCTTCCTGCCCCATAGCCTTGAAAGAAAGGGGATGGAGTGGCAACGTGCAGCCCCCATCCGACCTAAGCTCAGGTTCCAATTCCCCATCCCACCAGCTCCCAGGGTTCCCTTTTCATCCGTGCCGCAGCATGAACGCTCCTGGCTCCTGGATGACCTCACCAGGGCCCCTGTCCTCGAATCCACCGTCTCCAACATGCCCAAAGGCACGTCCTCTGCCCCTTCACCGACCACCTCCTCCCCAGGGCCGCTCTGTCCCCTCCCCTTCCCAGTCCCTAGTCCACACGCACGGGGCGTGCATGTTCAAAGAACCAGGAGGGTCCAAAAAAAGAGAGGCCCGGCTACTCGCGGTTTTACGGGCGCACGTAGCTCAGGCCTCCGCGCCCTTGGGCTGGGACTCCACAGGCTGGCGGGAGGCTGGTCGCGTCACCCACGCCCCCGCCGCGCCCCGTTTCTATAAATTGCGAGCGCAGCCTCCCCCAGCGCTCTCTGCTCCTCCCGTTCTACAGACAGCCGCGTCCTCCTGCGCAGTGCCAGGTAAAAAAAAGCAGGCAGGTGCCGCTAAGGACACGGGGACGTTATGCAGAGCCGGGGACGCGGCCGCGGTGTAAGGTTGGCCTGGCAGGCTGGCGCCGCAGTGCAGGGGCGCGAGGGGACGTGCGGAGGCGCAGGGAAGGGATGGTGGCCGGGGGAGGGGAGGGAGGGAGAGGGCCGCACTCCCGCTGCATGCGCCCCGCACTCTGATGCTCACCCTCCTCTCCCGCAGCCGCGACCCTGAGACACGATGGTGAAGGTTGGAGTGAACGGGTAAGTTAGAAGTGGGGTGGCTACCCCCTAATTGCGGTCTTGCCATGCTGGAACCTTGGCTGGCACTGGAGGGACGTGGGGGGATGGTCATACCCTCACAAGGAGATCTCAAGGTCAGAGCTAAGGCTCGGGCTCCAGCCTCGGGGCCTTGTGTCCCCTACACCCAGTTTTTGCGCCTCCTGTAACTCCGCCCCTGCGGAGACTTGTCGCCCAGAGCCCTCCCCTCCACCCGCCGCAGATTAGCTGGAGAGTACCCAATTCTGGCTTTGGACCCATCCCCTTGGTCCCTTAGCTGGGGCTTCTTTCTTTCCTTTCGCGCTCTTCGGGGTCACGTGCTGGGGAGGAGCCCCCTCCTCCCAGCCTCCTTCGCCCCCACCTGGCCGCACAGACGGGGGATGCTGGAGGCACAGCTGTGCGCACACGCCGCTGGGAGGGCTCCTTTGCGTAACCCAGCCGCCATGTTGCAACTGGGAAGGAAATGAATGAACCGCCGTTAGGAAACCTCCCTTAGCTCTCCTGTCTTCCTCCTTCCCTTCCTATGACTAACCCTCCTCCTGCCTCAGTGTGTTGGAGTCACCTTTATCCCGTAAACGTGGTGAGGCGAGGCTTTACCGTGCTGCTTTCCAAAGAGCTGGACCTCAGAGCTTGGACCATATCACCCTAGACCATCCTTCCTCGCCACCCAGATTTCCCCTGAGGAGGATGCTTTTCCTTGCTGATTCTCTGATGAATCCCAAATGTGGCTTTATGGGGGTCCGCTCATGGTTTTTGTTTTTTTTTTTCCTTTTTCTTCTTTTTTTCTTCTTTTTTTCTTTTTCCTGGGAGGTGTGGTATGCGGGGGAAGCTGAGTCATGGTGGTTAGAAATTTTCCACCATAAAATGGCTCCTGTAGTAGCCGGCCCTCTCCACACAGACTCCGCTGCAAGCACCTTGCTTTTCCACCCGTGCCTATAGCTGACCCAACCCTAAAGGCCAGGCTGTAAAGGTCACTGGGAGTATTAGGTGTCTGGAAGCCTTAGGAACTCTGCCCTTCTCCTCAGTCCATCTTCCAGAAATCAGATCCCAACTTTACCCTAATCTGGGGTTAAATATAGCACCTGACCTTTCTTGCAATTGGGGACCTGGCTTCTGCTCTCCCACCTCCTTCCCCACATACACATCTGTTGCTCCATCTGATTTTTGGAAGAGAGCTAAGGACAGGTAGCTTACTTAGCAGTTAGAACCCTGAGATTAAGGGGTTGAGAAATGGCTCATTTCCTCATTGCCTTCTCTTTTGTAAGAAAGATTTGGAGTGGGCTTGACCCGTCCCGTTGACTTACAACCTTTACTCTTGCCCTTTGAGCTTGGACATGCTGAGTATACATGCCTTTGCTCCTTAGAGGGCGTAGCCTGAAGCTGGGCCAGACAGGAGCAAGCATACAGAGGGCACAGAGAGTAGGGGTGATGAATGCTATGTGCTAGGCATGTGACCAGGCTGTGGGTGGCAGTAGCAGTGCCCTGCCTTGTCACTATTGGAAAAATTATAGATGAGTAAGGAGTTGGACAAGTCTTTGAGCCTAATCACTTGGGCAGCGATAGGAGCCTGTGCCTTGGGGCCATGCTATAAAGCTAGGGTAGCTGAAAGATTAAAATTAGACATTTTGGGACTTTCTGGTGGCAGAGAAGTTACATCTTCCCCCTGAAAGAAGATGAGTGGGCCACGAGCTGCTTTCACCCCCAAGAGAATCCTCAGCCCCTTCCTTCTCACCTCCTCTCCCTCAGATTTGGCCGTATTGGGCGCCTGGTCACCAGGGCTGCTTTTAACTCTGGCAAAGTGGATATTGTCGCCATCAATGACCCCTTCATTGACCTCAACTACATGGTGAGTTGCCTATACGGCTGGTGTGAGCAGAGGCTGGCTGATGTGCAGCCCTTTGATGGCCTCACTTGTCCCTCCAGGTCTACATGTTCCAGTATGATTCCACCCATGGCAAGTTCAAAGGCACAGTCAAGGCTGAGAATGGGAAGCTTGTCATCAATGGAAAGCCCATCACCATCTTCCAGGAGTAAGTGTGGAAGACAGAATAGGAAGAATTCTGCTTCAAGGGAGGTGCTAGGATGGGATGGCTGCCTTAGGCACATGGTACCTCATGTTCCTGAACTTTGTCTTGTCTTGTAGGCGAGATCCCACCAACATCAAATGGGGTGATGCTGGTGCTGAATATGTTGTGGAGTCCACTGGTGTCTTCACTACCTTGGAGAAGGCTGGGGTAAGTGGTAGGGGGCTACAGATGAAAGTAGTTGACCCTGGGATTTGGTATAGCAAGAAGACTGGGGGGAGCTGCCTTAGACCGGAAAGGTGGAGCCTGGGTCTATGACTCCTTTGCTTTGCAGGCTCACTTGAAGGGTGGAGCCAAGCGGGTCATCATTTCTGCTCCTTCTGCGGATGCCCCCATGTTTGTGATGGGTGTGAACCATGAGAAGTATGACAACTCCCTCAAGATTGTCAGGTGAGCATGGCAGAGAGGAGCGGCCGGATATACCACTGTGTGTTACAAGAGAGACTTACTTGCCCTTGACTTGCCTCTCTCTTTTCAGTAATGCCTCCTGCACCACCAACTGCTTGGCCCCCCTGGCCAAGGTCATCCATGACAACTTTGGCATTGTGGAAGGACTCATGGTAAGAATGATGGGGAAAGTGACCAGAACACATTCGTTTCTCACCCAAAATTGGCTCCTTCTCCTTCCTAGAACACAGCCCTGGGCTGTGGGGGCCATGGAGTATTTGGGTTCCTTGGGGTTGGCTCAAGTCACTTTATCCCTTAATTTCTCCCAAAGGTGAGGAGGGAGGTTGAAGGGCAGGTGAGGAGCACTCTGTTTGGCCTTCACTCCCTTTTCCATGTTTCCAGACCACAGTCCACGCCATCACTGCCACCCAGAAGACCGTGGACGGCCCCTCTGGGAAGCTGTGGCGTGATGGCCGAGGGGCTGCCCAGAACATCATCCCTGCTTCTACTGGCGCTGCCAAGGCTGTGGGCAAGGTCATCCCTGAGCTGAATGGGTGAGGCTTTTTGCTGCTTTTCTACCCTGGGGAGCTGCAGAACCAGGAGCTGGTACTGAACCCACTTCTCTGTGTACAGGAAGCTTACTGGCATGGCCTTCCGTGTCCCTACCCCCAACGTGTCAGTTGTGGATCTGACCTGCCGCCTGGAGAAAGCCGTAAGTATGGGTTGGAACAGCTTTGGTGGGCTGGGGGCTTGTATCTGGTATGATGGTGGCAAGATAGGAATTTGAATAACCATGTCGATTTTACCTTGTTTAGGCCAAATACGATGACATCAAGAAAGTGGTGAAGCAGGCGTCGGAGGGTCCCCTCAAGGGCATCCTGGGCTATACTGAAGACCAGGTACTGATTGGACAGGGAGCTTGGTATCCACACGGCCCTCCTGGGCAAGACTGGATTCCCATACTTGGCCTTATCCTTTCCCCAGGTTGTTTCCTGTGACTTTAACAGTGATACACACTCTTCCACCTTCGATGCTGGGGCTGGCATTGCCCTCAATGACCACTTTGTCAAGCTCATTTCCTGGTATGTGACTGGGGTTGGAGCAATATTTAAAAAACCGCTTGTGGGGCATGGCGCCCTCTGGTGGCTGGCTCAGAAAAATAGCCCTTAACTACTCATGTCTTTTCAGGTATGACAATGAATTTGGCTACAGCAACAGGGTGGTGGATCTTATGGTCCACATGGCCTCCAAGGAGTAAGAGCCCCCTGGACCACCAACCCCAGTGAGAGGAAGAGGCCCTCAGCTCCTGGGGAGTCCTTGCCTCAAATCAATCCCCCAGCATACTGAGCGAGAATCTCCTGACCTCCAGTTTCCATCCCAGACCCCCTGAAGAAGGGGAGGGGCTTAGGGAGCCCTACCTTGTCGTACACCATCAATAAAGTTCACTGTACCCAGCCAACTCGTTGCTTTAACTTATTCCAGGGTCTAGGATGAAGGGGAGGGAAGCTGGGCCAATACCAAGGTGAAACAGCTCTTGTCAAGAGTAGCAGAGGTGTTTGCTTACCCCAACCATGCATAACCTTGACGGCAGATTTAGAGCTAGCGTAACTGAAAGCGTCCCTTACAAAGGTGTATGCCCAGGGACCAGGCCTGTGAACAGCTGTGGTGGTTTCCCCTCCAAGGCCTCCAGCATGGCCACTTCAGAGGACAGGGCCTTTTTCTCACCATACTCCAGCCCCAGGTTGGGTCAGCTGTATAAGCACTTAGAACCTCACTCAACACATAGTAAGCACTATATAGTAAACCTGGGAAATGAGGGTCAGGCCCACCTGTGGTTTCAGTGTTGGGTGAGGCATATGAGCTCAGTGGGTAGCACAACCTTGGTGCTTACTCGGTGGGTTGAGACTTAAAGGTTCTGCCACTTGAGGCTCTGAAAGCAGGTTCCTTCTAATTTCCCCATTCCTCACTTTTTACCCGATGTTTATAAAATGGAGGTGAAAACTACTACATGCCTCATGGAGAGGATTGTGTAGCTACCAACATGGTGCTTGAAACAGTGACACAAGTGTTCAATAAATACTTGCCAGTTTCATTCTTAATAAAGATTCCATTCAAATGTCAGCTCAGCACAGCCTCCTCCAGGCAGTTATGCTGAGGTCTCAATCACATCTCCCCAATTTCTCCCAAGGTTTTACAAGTTTGGGACATCTTAGCCTGTTGGTCTCAGTGTATGACACAGATGAGGCACATCTTCAGTTGATATGTAATACGAACGCACCCACGTGCACACAAGTAGCTTCACTTTTCTGTGTCACTCAGCAGTGACGGGATAAGCAAGTGCTCCTGTCTCCACGATGCTGCACTGAGTCAGACCCAGAAGCCTCCAAGACTAGGGGCACTGAGGCCCCTTCGATGCATGGCACTTGCACAAGGGAGGGATCACAGCCACATCACTGCTGTCCACAGGCAGGTGACTGGAGCACTCAGCGGAGGGAGGACAGCACCCTGCCCAGTCCCGTTTCCCTCCACGTACAACATGGAGGGAAAGCTCTCCCACTGCATCTGCTGTGTAAGCCACAGAACTAACCCATGTCATACCTGTGCCTGGGCCAGTTGGCACCAGTACAGAGTCACAGACATGAGCTGGCTGACTCTAGGTCACAGGAGTGGAAGGAGGATCTGACAATCACGTTCGTTACTCAGTAGACAAGTTACGGGGCCACAATTGCGCTGGCAGCATTTATAAGATGGAGAGTAGCTGACACCCACGCATGGAGGCAAGAGAGCCCCAGCTGTGGTGGGAGTCGCCCAGGAAGGGCAGGCCAAGCTTCGCTTCAGATACCCTAGAACCCTGGAGAGGCCAAGGACCAAGGGAGGGCGCCCGAGGGAGGAAGAGGCCCTGTCCCCAGGGGTCAGACTTGGTACAGCAGGACAAATGAAGCTTCCCTTCTGAGGTGCATTCCCATAAGGGTGGGTCCCCACAGAAGCCCAAGGCAGGTCCCTATCTCATGGAGCTATCAGATGAGACATCGCGATCGGAGTCCTCAGTCTCGCTTGGCGGTGGTGGTGGCTCACTAAGTGGGACCGCAGTGAAAGCAGGAGACTTTCTAGAAAAAAACACAAGCTGTCACCTTGGGGCAGGCAGGAGAGCTGCTGAAGCTGGCATTCCTTTCTCCCTTGGCCTTATTCTCTGGCTAGCAGGCGAATGACATCTCAGGCAAGGGCAGGACCACGGGGTAAGGGTGGGTGCTGGGTGAAGGAACAGGGAGAGGAGAAAACCTTCCTTACCCCACCCGGATGGGAGTGATGGTCCCATCTTTATCTTGGGGACTTTGGGAGGCTCAGAGTTCAGAAATATCTGAAGTCTCTTAAGTATGATAGATGTTGCCTAAGGCCAAGTACAGTGACTCAATGGCATCAGCTGTGGGTCTGTAGTATTTTGGTGGCTTTTTTTTCATTTACTTTTTTGCTGAGGTGTAACTTACATGATCAAATGCATGAATCATGGCCCTGACTTTAAATAAACATTTGCCCCCACACCCCTTTGGTTCCTTGTCAGTTTTTAGCTGCCTCTAACCAGGAGAACCACCAGAGTTGGTAGCACTGGGAGGTTTCAGCTGCCCAGCCATTGACGGACATCTAACTGCCAAGGGAGAAAATGCTGTTGGGCTGGGCCACGCATACCAGGTAACCTCCAACAAGAGCCCCACAGCCAGAGTCACTGCGGAGTGTCTTCAGGATCTGCCCGCCAAGGAGCTCTGGTCCGCTACCCTCTCCCTGCATGTACCCTTGGAGGGAGGCACAGAGGAAGACAGGCAGCGCCCCACACTCGGGGGAGGCCCTTACCGGTCTCCAGACTGAGTGATGAGCCGGCGGCAGGTCTCCATCTGCACGTCCAAGCCCCGTTTCATGCTGCACATCTCCATGTACTCGTGCAGGTGCCGGTTCATGTCATTCTTGGCCGTGGCCAGTTCCAGCTGTGGCAGGGGCAGGGCAAGGCCATCAGGTCAGCAGTGCCCCTGCTCCCAACCCCTAGGTGGCAAACATGCCAAGACCACCACTGGGCAGGGGACCTAGGCAGCCATGGCTGAGGGCTCAGATTTAAAAATATATAAGATCAAGGCAGAAGGCACGCAACACACTATCATTCGTTTTAGTTTTCCTGACAATCTTTGCCAACAGAGGAATGCAATGGTTATCTGCCTAGGCCTACAGTTTTTTTCAACAGACTGGTAACAGCAACGAAGAAAGGAATGTTCATGCGAGCAGGAGGGAGAGGATGGACTTCTCTGAAAGCACAGGGCGCTCTCTGCGGACAGCCTTGCTGCCTCCCCGGGGTTCCTGCATGGCCTGGCTCATCCCGCATCCCCCCTGCATCCAGTGCACGTCCCTCACTAAATCGGGAGCTCCTGGAAGAGCTGGCCATGGGCCTTACTCATCTCCACGTGTGTATGCTAAGCACTTGGATGGGAAACGAATTAACTTTGTGAAGTATCTACAAGACTCATGGCATAACGAAAGACACCCTGTTGAAAGGGGCTCAATTCTCTCACCATCTGTTTTCTCCTTATTATTTTATTTTGTCATTTGTAACTCATTTCAGAGAATAAAAGAAAGACCGCATGCCACACTGAATGGTCCTATTGGGTATGAGATGTATCCCGATTTAAGAAATGTTACATGTGAAAAAATGTGGGGCTTGGAGTCAAGGAAATATGGCCTCCCTTCCAGAGCCCCATTTTGCACCTCAGGCTTTAAGGCAGAGCTGAGAGGCAGTGCAGAGGCGGTAAAAGATCTGGGCCACAGACAATCTGCTACCTCTCTTTGTTTTGGGTACAAAAGGTGGGGCCAGAAGAGGAGGCAGAATGAAATGGCTTGGAGGTGCTTGCTTGACTGCCTGAGAGCAAAGACAAAGGGTAGGAAACTAGCTGTGAATAATGTGAACTGGATTGAGGTAGCCACCCATAACTAATCTGAACTGGACAGACAGAGGATGGAAACTCGAAGAAGTAAGTGGGTCACAGGGCCAGACCAAAGAGATGGTCAGGACAGTGACATGTGGGACGAGAGGACGGCCTGGGTGGGTAAGCTCGAACAGCAGCCTTGGTTCCAGAGCTGGAATTCCGGCTGGGGTCCTACGGCAGCGAGCCAGAGCAGCAGGATGTGCTGACTGTTCAATCTAGAAAGAAAATCTGATGCCACCAGCCCTTGTTCAGACAAGCTGCCACCTGTGCCCCAACTTCTCCACCTCACGAGAGTCCGAGTGGAGGGGGGTGAGTGAGAGGCAATCACTCAGTGAGACAAGAAGGAAGAAAATGAACCATATACATTGTATCAAAATACAAGGCTAGGACTGCCACCAGTCGTCTCTACATATATATATATGTCCCCCTTAATTCACACATTTAAAGCAGGACTGAGGTAAGGAGATGAGTGCATATTAGGAGATATCCACAGTGACCCACAGAGAAACCCCAGACTCACTGGGTGAGCAGGGGGTGGGGGGGTAAGGCCGGGAACACGTGGAGAGGGGAAAAGAGGCGGAGAACAAGAATTCCCTCCCACCCTCCACCGTGGGCCTCGGCTTGACCATTCAGTAATGGCACATGGTTCCTGCCTCCATCTCACTGACCGCGATATCAAAGATAAAGGGACCTGGGCACCCCAGATGAATCACCAGGTAAGGAGGAAGGAGGCAGCAAGATAGGTGTAAATGGGAAACTGGAGATCAGTCCTCTCCCCATCTCTTCAGCTAGTATTATGAATCTGGTTGTGCCTTTAAAACTTAGCATTTGTCTACCTGGGCAAAAAACAAAAGCAGGCTTTGCTTAGAGTAGCATGACCATTTAGCATGGGAGAGCAGTAGGAGTATAAATATGCCACGTGGGCTTGAGGACAGGTGGCAGCAGTCCATCTGCCCCATCCCTGAGTCAGGGTGCTCAGAAGGATCCCCCACGTGGGCAGAAGGGCTCACAGCAATCACCTACAAACCTCCCCCCGAGTTCCCTCCATTCAGGGTGCCACAAATCCTTCCTAAAGCCCTGAAAGGTCTAGAGTTTAAATTGAAGCACCAGCTCCACTTACCATCTCTAGACTGAAGTTCCTCAAGACTAAAGAATAAGAATGGAAATTCTTCCATTTGTTCAAAGGCTGAGCTAAAGGAAGTAGCAAAGTTCAAGTCCACCTCTGAGGGCACTCCGCTATAGCACTGATGATGTAGTAGTAGTAGTAGTAGTAGTAGTAGTAGTAGTAGTAGTAGTAGTAGTAATAATAAAAACAACTATCATGTGGCATGCTTATTATGAGACCAAGTTCTACAAGTGCATTATTTCGTTCGATCTTCAAACAACCCTGTGAGAAAGGTATTACTAAGATCTTCATTTTACAAATAAGGACACAAACTCACCGAGAATAAGCTCATTGAAAGTTAGAGCAGCAGTTATTAAGTGACAGAGCTGAGAATTGAACTCTCACCTGTCTGCCTCCTTCCAGAGCCTGAGATCTTAAGAATCCACCAGAGGTACAACAGCTGGGCAATCACTCCCCCCCTCAAAGTAAAGGGGAGGCCTGGTGTCACCAGTAACTAAGCGCGCGACCCACTGGGAACCTGTGCTCCTTGGCTTCCACTCATACCCTTACCTCTATCTGGTCAATGGTTTCCTGATATTCTTTCTCTCGGGTTTTGAACAGAGACTCCGTATCCTTAATCACCTTCTCCAAGCTGTCTTCCTGCTGCTGGAGTAGAAAGGGAAGCAAGGGTTGGGGGAGCGGCATTGGGGAGGGATGGGATGGGGGCATTGCACAGGGCCAGCGAGGGGGAGAGAGAGAGAGAGAGAGAAAGTCAGGTTAAAGGAAACCAGAGAAAGAAAAGAAAGAGGATAAAGGAGGGGGGAGAAGCAGGTAGAGGACGATGGCCACAGAGGGGAAAGAGAACGAGGGGGGAGGGAGGCCGGGAGGGAGAGGAGGAGACCGGGCAGCAGCTGGAGAGACAGGGCTGAAGGGCCCTGAGGCCGGGAGGGGTGGTTACCTCTCCCTGGGCCTCTGCGGCTGCCATGGCATAGCCTGAGAAATCCTCCCAAAGCAGCAGGGTCTCCTCAGTCTCCTCCCACGTCAGGCTGTCACAGTCGTCCTCAAAATCATACTCCCTCCTAGAGACAGGGAGCCCATGTGTCAAGGAGGGTGGGCCCTTCCTCCTGGCAGAGGGGCCTGGCAGGGGGTACTCCGGCCTCGGAGGGGGGTGCTGCTGAGGAGGGCCTGTGGGACTCACAGCTGGTTGAGCATACGCTGCATCTCCTCGTTGATGCTGAGGGCTGCGCTCTCCTCCTCATCCCCATCGGGCTGGCGGGGCCCGTCACTCTCAGAGAGGGAGGTGTCCTCCTCCGTGGCAGCCTTGCGCTCCCGCTTCCGCCCCCCCATGGATGGGACCTTAATGGGAGACAAGTGCAGAGACTAGAGAGACGAGGCCGGGTGCATGAGGAGAAAGGGCGGGCGGGAGGAGAAGCAGGAACCAGTGGGAAGGCGGGTGGGGTGGACAGAGAGAGAAGACACAGTTACAATGACAGGAACAGAAACACCAGAGTTACCAAGGGACAGGCAGGCAGACACAGATGGGGACAAGGCTGCAGACTGAGAGGGAAGAAAATGAAGAAACAGAGAAAACAGAGCAGTGAGGTAAGGGGAGAAATAGCCTGTCGGGACCACATTAAGATGTGCACGAGAATTCTTTTTTTTTTTTTTTTTAAAAAAAAGGTCTTTGTAATGAAATGACTGAACAAAAAAGAAAGTTTTAGGCTGCAAGAAAGGGGAGGATACAGTGTTCACAAAGGAAAACCTGAGTCACACATCCAGATCTGAAAAGCCAGAGGGAGAAGGGACAGAAAGAAATGAAGCAGAGAGGAAAAGAGAAAGAAAAAGAGGGGAAAGAGCAGGGGCACGAAAAAGGGGAGGAGAAATCGTGCTGAGAAGCCCAGCAGGTCAGAACCAACGGCCAGAGGCCTGGATAGTTTAGAAACTGGGACCAGGACATTAATAAGCTTGCGTGAGAGCAAAACTGACCAGTTTCTTCTGTGGAGAAAGCAAGAGAAGATGAGAGGAAGAGAGGAGGAGAGGAAGCAGACAGAGAGAGGGAGGGGAGAGACGGTGTTAGAGGCAGCTTCAAAACTTCTCTTCAGAGGCTGTTCCTTGCCCCCCCACTAGTCCCACTGAGGGCCCCAGTTGCCAAGTTGAGTCCCCCTGAGAAGGAGGACAGAGCCTGGCTCCAGGCCAGCAGCGTGTCAGGTTCTCTGCCTGCCCCAACCCTACCCTGAGGCACCGGGAGGAGTGGGCCACAGGGCGGCCTGCCCCTGGCCTCACCTGGAACATCTGGATCACATCCTCACAGTTGCGCTGCTGTGCCACGTCGCAGAGTTTGGCCGTGATGTCGATGCGGCGGCAGATGTCCATGTCCACCTTCATGGCCTTCTCCTGGATCTTCGTGTCTAGCTCTGTCAGGTTCTGTCCGGGCGACACCAGAACAGTGAGGAGGTACCCCGCATGCCACACAGGGGCCCACAGGCCCTGACAAGGTCCTCCTCATCCTTCCTGGCACGCGCCACTTCTCATCCCCCACGATGTGTCCTGCTCCTGGCTGCCTTCCCCACGGCGCGTGGCTCGTACACTGGGCTGCTCATGCAGCTGGCTCCCTGGGAAGACAGTGCCCAGTGCCTAGGACATGCGGGGGTCCCTCCCGGAACTTATGTTCCCAGAGAGAAAGAGAGATGACTGGGAGTTACCCGAGTAGAGATAGTGTGATAAAAATAACAGTATGTGCGAGCACCATCCTGAGTACATGACGATTTTCATAATCATTCTGCAGAGCTCATGCCTCATCATCCCACTCCACACGAGGACACACACGGAGGCAGAGCGGCTAAGGAATTTGCCCAAGGCCACAATGCTAGCAAGTCTCAGAGCCAGGATCTGTGTTCTTATCTGACTGCTGAAGCACCTCCATGCTGCCTGTCCAACACAACACCGGGACCTGTGTTCCTTCTTTTTCTCTTGAATTAAGGGGTGGCAAGGGAAAAAAACGGAAGCATAGCAAAGTGAGGGGAGGGGCAGTGGACAGGAAATTGACAAGCCACAACTAGAAAGGCCTGTTCTGCCTGGTTGCAAGCAGCCCACTGGATGAGCCACAGGGGAAGAGTGCGAGGGGTGTGGTGGCTGCACTCACATTGCTCATGAGCCCCTTGAAGACGACTAGCTCAGCTTTCAACTGCTCCACCTTCATCGCCAGCTCCTCTTGGCAGGCGTCAGCCTCCTGGGCTTCCTACAGCCAGGGAGAAAACCCTGCCATTAGTGTCACTGCCAGTGTGGGAGGAAGGTCAAGATAAGGAGGGACAGGGAGCCGGCTCTGGGACCGAGGGGCGACATGGAAGACTGAGAGAAGCACAGGCAGTGGGGCACCCTCACCTCCTGGAGCTCATTCACCCGCTGCTGCAGCTGCATCCGCACCGTGTACTCCTCTTCCCACCTGGCAGACAGGGGAAGAAGGGAGACGGCATAGGTGCAGAGTCCTTCCCTGCCCCTGTGGCTCCCTGTTCCCACCTGTCTGGCTCAGGCCTCAGCCCTGGGTCTGGTTCCCTAGATGGGGAGGAGCTGTGGACAGGAATGTCTGGTGGGCCAGCTGCAGCTGTCGGGCGGCTCCTCGCCTCCTGGCCAGTGTCGAGCTCCCCAGCTGCCTTCCCGGAACCTCCGGGCCATGCACCAGCAACTATATTTAAGAGCAACTGTGGCTGCCCTGGTCCTTCGCAGTGCCCATCCCACTCAGGTCCCAGCACAACCGGCTGTCTGGCTGGCCTCATCCCCCACATCCTGCCCACACCAGACCACCAGGCCCACCCGGCCCAGTCTCCCACCTTCAGCAGCACAGATCCGGTCTCCCGCCTCCTGCCTGCACCAGAACAGAGCTCCTCTAGCCTGCGACCCTGCCTCGTGTGGTACCGTACCATTTAACCCTGTAAAAGCAGCTGCAGGACACACACCGCGTCAGCAGAGTTGCTCAAGAGCCAGGAGGAGATGCTCAAAGTCCATCCCACCAGCTCCAGAAACTGCCCACCCAGACCCCCACTAAGTGAGCCAGAGAGCGGTGACAGGGCTGGCCCTGGAGGCATAAAGCAGTGGAAAGCAGGTCTCTAAGCATCTAAACCCAAAGGGAAAGGGAAACAGGAGCATGAAGAAGTGCCTCGTGAATCCAGTGAGAACCAGAGGCCTCATCTCCTGGAATGCAGAATTCAGAGCCTACAACCACAAGCAGGCTAACAGACACTCTCAGCCACAGGCAGTGTCTCTGTCCCAGGGCTGGGCTTTTCACACGGGGGAGTCCGTGGAAGGCTAGTGGTGGGGGCAACACCAGACCCTACAAGGTCGTCTGGAAGAGCAGAACTTCTCAGACCCCACTCATATAGCCTATCACTTCTTGCCACATTCTGGAAAGGCTTCTTTCAGTCTGAGAAAGGAGGGGAACTGCACCAAGAGAGAAGCTTCAATATAAGAAAGGCAGTTAGGAAGCAGCAAAGAAGACAGCAAGAAAATGAAGACCCACGAGAACATATTCTGCAGACACAGGACTCAATCCTTTCCTCCCCTCCATGTCTTTCCCACCTCCCCGTCTGCGCTCTTCCCTGGCTCCCCCTCCAGTCTTACATCTCCTCGCTCTCCTGTCCCTCACTCACATCTGCACTGCAGTATTCCTAATAATAACTCCTCTCCATCACTGAGGCTGCCCCTCCCGGATGGGCAGGCAGGAGGCAGCCAGCCCGCCACCACCCTGCTAGCTCATCGTGAAGCCCAGCGCCCGGCCTTCCTGGCTCCCTGCCCGCCCCTTCCCTGCTGCCCCATGTCCTTCTCCCTTTCACTCTTGCCTTCTCATTCAGACAGTCGGGGCTAGCGAAGGGCCTAGTGACAACAGGTTATATATTTTCTTGAGTAAGACTTTTATCTTTCCTAACCTTGTTTTCTTCTTCTACAACATGAAGGCATGGGATGTGGTACCTTCACGTCCCTGGAGTCCATAAGTCCCCAAAGGAAGGAAGCAAGACTGACAAGGGGACAATAACCCTGGACACGATGCATCAGGAAGTGCGGTAAGCACTGTTTGACAGTGAACTCAACAAATTCAGGTAGTAACTTAAGTAAGGAAGTTATGTAAGGATTAAGATTAATAAAGTCTCACAGGGTAAAAAAAAAAAAAAAAAAAAAAAAATCTGAAAAGAAATTATCTGGAAGCTCTCTAGAATTCTATTTGCACTCCAGCCAGACTTTCTCACAAATAGGTTCATTTTGACCTCTATTCAAATCTGGTCTTACTTATGAGATTCTCTTAACATGGGTAGGATTTGAGCAATTTCCATGTATTCTACATTTACCAACCACTTCTCTTCCAAATAAATGGTATCCTTGAGTGAAATGAGGAAGCAGGGGCCAGAAAACTGTGGCCAGGAAAGAGAATCACCCAAGGTCAGACAAGGCAAAGGAATGAAAATAGAACCCAGGAGGCCTCAACTCCTTCCCAGTATAGTTCTCAAGCTATGCCCAGGCCTTCCAGGCTACAGACAGAAGCTACAGTGTTGCTATAAAGAGAACAGAATGAGGGCAGGGGATCTGGGGTGGAAGAATGAGGAACTGCCAGTGTCACGTACCACAGAACGCTAGCTGCGGGGCCCTCTGCATGGCAGCGTGCTGCAGGGTGATGAGCTCACCAGTCCCCAAGGAATAAACTCTTTGCTGCCCTGGACAGCTGGACCAAGGACAAACACGCTTTCAGTTTTAAAAAAATGGCCCTGAGAACAGCAGTTGTTCCTGTGGTTATAGATGTATTCCAGAACTGTCCATGTTCCACTGCTAACTGTGTTAATTAACTCCTGCAGGGGCTGGGGCTGGGGCTGGTTCTGGGTGGCATCTCAATGATGCTTTTAGAATAATTGGGACTCCCAAAAACACTATAACATGGACTACAACTAAGGAATCCAGCATGAGGACAGGAGTCAACCTCAGAAAGCCTGCTAATCTGTGATCTGCTAGACTCTGCCGGGTTACAGATCCCTGAAGGTCTCCCCTAGACCCAGCAGTAATTTCTCAGAACACTCAGCCAGTCCCCACCAGACACAAATCTCAGCTACACAGAGCTACAAAGGTAATTCCCAGGCATGCCCACAAGGGGTCAGAGTAGCTAATTAAGAGGTTAAATCTGAAGGCCCCCAAACTAAAGCCTCCCTCTAACCTGTCACCTCCTTCCTCCTCAACCATGGCATCTTGCACAGAGTCTACAGAGAGCATGCTGTACTCATGCTCCTGTCCTAACAGCCTGTTTATTAACCCTCGGAGGAATTCACTTGGTATATAGACAGCACTCTAGCGTTGCAGGCCTTCACTTGGCCCCTTGTGCTACTCTGCAGGCTTCTCTGCAAAGAGAAAATCTTCATCCTCAAAATGTACTGGGCTGTCTGTCCCCCAGCTGCCTTATACTCATCATAGGGTGTGTCCACATTCCCAACTTTCTCTTGCTGGCTCCTCTGCTGGCTCTGTTCACATTGCCTCTGCCCTTGGCTCTCTGCACTTTCAGACGCCCCAGCTTCCACTAGCCCTAGGACAGCCACCAGTCCCTTCCTCTTTCCCTAGGAAATTCCCTTTACTTTTTCCTTTTTTTTTTTTTTTTTTTTTTTGGTTTACCTACTCCAAGCAATGCCCTGAGGTTCTCAGAGCCCCTAGTTTGAAACTAGAGTGGGTGCCCAGCCTCCAAGGACATAGCTTTGGGAAGTCCGGGGCAGCAGCTAGATCACCCACTGCACGGGGCAGCCCTTCCTTCACCACTCCTTCCTAATTTCACTTAGACTCCCCAATTTAAAGCCGTATCCTTTGCCTCTTACTTCTGATCAGTATATGGAGCTTATATCACAAAACTGTCTGAAGGCTGTGGTTAATGGGGGTAAGTGGTACCCCAGATGTAACTTCTCAGACCCTTGTCTCTGTCACACCTCACAAAACCCCAGTTAACACCATCATCTAAACATTGCAGCCTAGATGAGACAGAAAGCCAAGCCAGAAGTAAACTGAGTTCCCTACAGTATTCCACTCCTAGTCTCCTTCCTGTCACGAGTCTGACTTCTGCATTCTCTGTGGATTCAGTCTCTCAGGATCCAATTCCATCTATCCACTTCCAAGCTCCTCCTCACACAGCAGGAACTTTACTCTTATTCTTCCCTAATTCTTGGGCCCCAGCTGCCCTTTCCGCACCAAGTCCCAGCCCTGAGTGTGGCAGGATACTGGGCCCTGTCCCCACCTGCTCAGTCCCTACCTCCGCTTGTACTCGTCCCGCTCGCGCTTCACTTTGGCCAGTACGTTGTAGAGCGCGCGGATCTCGGGGGTGATAGTGTCGATCTGGACGCCCACCCCGTCGGGGTGCACCCACGAGAGGCCAGGCCCTTGCACTAGCGTGGGCTCCAGTCCCGGCCCGAGCCGGCGGGCGTGAGAGAAGGACCAGATGGTGCCGGGCATGAAGCGGGCCGACGAGAAGGCAGCGGAGGTAGAGGTGGAGGGCGACGAGTGGCAGGAGGCGGAGGGCGCGAGGGGGCCAGCCGGAGAGCGCACGGGCGAGCCCAGCACCCGCGCCGACGGGGTGCAGACGGCGGCCGGCCGGGAGCCCAGGGGCAGCCCCAGGGGCCGGATAGGGCTGACGAAGCCGGTCTGCACCGCCTGGTCGCGGCGAGCCAGGCCCCGCCGGCCCTGCTTACCCTCCTCCAGCGCCTGCTGCAGCTGCTTCTCCAGCAGCCGGTTGCGGCGCTCCAGCTCGTGCACCTTGGCCAGGAAGCAACGGAAGCGGAGGTTCAGTGTCTTAAGCACATTGATGTTGGAGCCCAGGTCGTTGCGGAGGGCCATGGCGGCAGGGGGTGCTGGGCCGGACCCCGGCGGCGAGTAGGGAGGTGGGCCCGGTGGGGCGAGCGGCGACGGAGACACGTCTCCTCCCCCAGAGAAGTGGTCACTTCCCAGAGGGTCACCCAGCGGCCCCGCCAGGCCCTGCTGCTCCTGCTGTAGGAGGAAGAGGTTGGGGCCAAATAACGGATTCATGGCTGCGCCTTCTGCTGGGAGATGGAGACCAGTGCAAGAGCAGGGATGCAGGGCGAGGAAGAACCACCAATGAGACGCCCCGGGGACGAGGGACAACCAATCAGACAGCTCGACAAAAGGGGCAGAGGTCAGGAGGGCGGGGGAGGGCAGAGAGAAAGCCAATGAAAGGCTCAATTTGAGACTGGCACCTGGACTTCTCAGGGCCTGAGGTTGAGCGGAGCTGAGTGGATACCACCCAACCCAGCCCATCTCCGAGTCGACCAGACCCCAGCCAGTGCCCAGGATCCAGTCAGGGTGGCAGAGGGGTAGAAAACCCGGGTCCTCCAGTGCACCATGGGTTCTGATGTTAGGAAGCGCATCTTCCCTACACCCCTCTTGCCCTCCTTTTCCCAAACACCCTACCTCTGACTCCTGCACTCTCCAAGTTCCTGGGGAGTCCCAGGGATCCCAGGAACCTAAACTTGACCTGATTTCTCAGTACACCACAGTGTTCCCTCTCTTAAAAGGGCTGCTGTCCCACCCTCCTACTTCTACCCTTAAAGCAGCAAAGCCAGTACCCAGTCCCCTCAAGAAACACACAGCCACCAGACATTGCAAAATGTATATTAAATTTCATATGCAGTGGGACAGCCATCCTCAGAGGTTTAGAGTGATAATGGCAAGGAGCCACCCCAGTCTAATTTCAACCACTCGTCTAAAACAGCAGTGGCTAGCTGCTGCCTCTGGACTGAGATTTTCTCCTCTTTGCTGGAGGCGGCCGGCTGGAACCAAGTGCGGACATGGTGGGAGTCTTAAGTCCCTTGCGCCTGCCATTCTGCTTCTGGAAGACAGCTTTCTTAGAAGGCTGCTCTGGCAACTGCTGCTTTACTTTCTCAGACCCTTGGGAAGATCCAAGGGGCTGAACACAGTTCTCAGGCTTCTGAGTGGCCTGGGTCTTGGAGAGGGATAGCACAGGGGTTGTCTCTGTGTCCATGCCCTTAGGAGGAGCATTCTTCTTCTGGAAGGCAACTCTCTTGGAAGACTGCAGTTTAGGTGACTGTTGCTTTAGTCTCCTGGTCATTTTTGGTTCTCTTATCACTGTGGCCTTTTCAGCTGGCTGACTGCTATCCTGGAGCATGGAGAAAGCTTGGGCCTTTGTGATAGAAGGTACGGTAGACAATTCAGAGTCTGCTCCTTTGGAGATGCCATTCTGTTTCTTGAAGAAGGCCTTCCTGGGATGTTGCTGTTTCTGCAACTGTTGCTTTATTTTCACAGCCATTTTCACCTTCTTGGCAGGCTGGATGCTGTTCTCAGGCTTGGGGGTCACCTGACCTTTTGGGTCAGGCAAGTCTAGGCCTGCAGGGGTGGACGTTGCAGAATTTCCTGGGGATAAAATTAAACAGATGTTTTGAGAAACTAGGACTCATTACTGGGTCTTGATCATTAGTGGAAGAGACAAGTAGAAGCATTAAAATAAGGACACTGCCTGGGTACTCTCTCGGCCAAATGTTGTACACAATTAGGACAGAGCCTTAGAGCACATAACCTAGATTCATATTACTTAATATCACCTGGCCTTCACTCAAGTCATATTTGAACCTTGCATTAAAGAGAAGGGATCACTACCCATCCTTGATCAAAAGGTTTTTAGAGGAAGCTGCACCCGCTTGAGGACAGCATTCCCTTGAGGACAGCTGTGCCCTCACTCTAAGGAAGAGGTGAATCCTGAATAAACCTGAAGCACTGGGCTTTTTTTTCCTTTTTAGTCTAAGACATTTTTCTTGTGCACTTTGAGGAGATGCAGGTAAATAAGGAGGCACACACACCAACTAAGATAAGTTAGAAAGACATAATGAGGACTGACATGTTATATATGGACTTTTAAAGTTACAACGAATTTTAACTATTTCTTAAGGTTTTTGTTAACAATCAGATACAACTTTTGTGAGGAGCATTATTTATTTTAAAAAAATTAATTCAATAAATCACATAGTTTTTATCCAGAGAAGCTCACCTCTCCCTCTTCCAACTAAATCCAGGATTATAGCTCAGCAAGCAGAGCTCTCAAGCCTGTTTCAAAAACCCCCACCCTCCCGCCTTGAGACACAGGCCAAACTCAAGATGGCTGAGAAAACAATCTGCAATTAGTGTGATGGGCTCAGAGAACTGCTGATAGTTTTGAGGAGTCATATGTCAACCCAGTGCTGACAATGCTGGACCAGCAGAGGTACATTACCAGTAAGGCAACCCTGGGCCAAGAAGGAAGAGAAACCACAACCCACACTGAGAAAACATTTAGTGCCAAACGAGCTCAGCAACTTGGCAGGGTAAAGGAAAAGGCCTCCATCCACAGAACACTCTAACATACTCAAAAGGGGTCCAGGCTCAGGAACAAGTCTAGTTGGGATGAAATGAGTCTCTTATCCGAGCAGATAAAGGCTGCCTAAGGGCGGGAGAAATCCTTCCCTAACCTACAGTCACACTATAAAGCCTCTTGAAAGACAGAATGAGCGAAGGTAGTGATAATGCGCAGAGAGCAGGTCACTTACCTGTTTGGGACTGTGGAATAGAATTGGAGAATTTCTTGAACTTGGCAATGAAGAAACCATCCATATTGTGGGTGTGAGGGTAGAAACGGCGGGTGGAACGCAGAGTGGGGTGGAAGCGCCTCTCTCGAAAGCGGGTAAAACCCTCCTGGCCAAAATCTAGACCTGTGGGCACCAGCCGCACATTTCTCTTTTTCAGAGCGTAGTCTACCACCCACTCATTCTCTTCCACCTGGATATGTGGGGGAGATGAAGGTGGAAGGAAAAGAAGAGCTAGAGCTGAAAGAAGCCCTAAGGAGCAGTCTCCCAGCCCTGCCCTCCTGCTCTGCCACGGCAGAGGCCTCACCATGATGGAACAGGTGCAGTAGATAAGGTAGCCTCCTGTCTTGGAGGCGGCATTGACAGAATCAATAGCACTCAGGAGCAACTCCTTCTGAAGGTGAGCACAACGCAGGATGTCTTTCTCATCCTGTCCCAGGAAGGAGACCCAAGGGTGTCAGAATTTCAAAAGGCAGCCTCAGGAAGAGAGGTGAGCTACTGACTGCTCAGAGTGCCCCTCCACCTCCCATTCCAGCTCTGCAAGCCGCAGACAAGACCTCTCAACTGCCCCTACCCCAACTCCTAACCTTGTTAGTCTTCACAGCTGGGTCCTTGGAGATGATCCCAGTGCCACTGCAGGGAGCATCCAGCAGTACTCGGTCAAAGCCCCCCACCACCTAGGGAAAAAGGGTAGGTTAATCAGATGTTTTTGGTCATCTGTATAGTACCATTTATTTCCTAGGGGCAAGTCTCAACAGTCTGATGTCAGCAAGGGAGCAGGTGAACTGGATGACACCTCAAGAGATGCACAGAGGGGAGTCTCACCTTGGGGAACTGGCGCCCATCGTAGTGGCTAATAATAGTGTTGGTGACTCCCAACCGGTGCAGGTTGCCCACGACACTCTTGAGTCGCTCAGCATTGGCATCATTGGCAAGAATCACACCCGTGTTCTTCATGAGCTGGGCTGAGGGGAGGGAGGGCATAGTGCTCAGCAGTCAGCCCCTCTGCCCCGACATTTGCAAGCCAACCTCCGACCCGGGAATCCACAGGTGAAGTCTCAGCACCTCAAGGCAAACTTCACTCTCAAAAAGCCCCATCCCCCACTGCCTACTGCATTAGTCTCCCCAGTCTGCACCGGCTCCAAATGATGAGCAAGCCCACCAATGTGGCTTTTCCATTTTTACTGAACATCTCCCTGATCCTACAGACTAAATTACTTCTTTTAAGTGATAATAGCATAATAAAATCGTATGACTAATAATATGTGCTGAATGAACAACATGCCAAGAACCTCTATAAGCATATTTCAACCCTCAGAGTCCAAGCATAACATAATGACCAAGCCAAGCACAATTACTACCCCATTTTACAGGTGACAAGAGAATCAGGGGCTTACCCAAGGTCCTATGCATAGTAAGTGGCACCCATGGGGTTGGAACATGGGCTGATTCCAGAGCCTATACTTCTCACCACTCTGCTAGCTGCCTGTGTACTATTTCCTAGCAAGTCACTGACGCCATCTACTTTCAAAAGCAGAGAGCCAGATGAATCCTACACCTGCCTGCCCTTCTCGTACCTATGTAGCTGGTCTTTCCTCCAGGGGCACAACACATGTCTAGGATCCGCTCATGTTCCTGGGGTGCCAAGGCCATGACAGGTAACATGCTGGAGGCTCCCTGCAGCATATAGTGCCCAGCCAGGTACTCAGGAGTAGCACCTGTGGAGGAAGTAACATGCTGGGACATGCTATGACATGCTAGAACAAGGGTAGGGGCAGAGGGCTACTGGGCAGGGAATGCTTACCAATGGGCACTGAGGAATCATATACCACTAGTCCAGTCTTTGACCACTTGCCCAGGGGATCCAGATTAACTCCACGATTGATCAGCGCCTGAGGATAAGAATGAAGACTTTTAAAATGTCATAGGCAACTATAAACAGAAAACAGATGGAGCTATGAAAACCTGGTCCTGTCAGGAAGTCTGTGGCACAACTCCTAGCTCTCAGGCAGACACAATCATCAAGAGACTCACTTGACTCAATTTCTACTCTCCTGTCCCATTTCGTGCCCTGGTGTCATTTTCATTAGGCTCAGGCTCTAACTCAAGGACTGAATGTCATATCAAAGGAGCAGATTGCCAGCTTTAGTTGTTATTTCCTAAAGGTGGACTCTGATTTTCCAAGAGGCTCAGCCCCCTTACCACCCTAATATTTAATGCAATTGGTTAGAGAACATTAAAGATAATTATCAGGTTATCTTCGTACAAGGAGATACACAACACACAGGGCCACAACACTTACTTTAGAATGGGGCCTCTAGCCTGCGGTGCCTGAACCCTTGGAAACGATGAGCTTAACATACTGTTTGTGCATGTGTGCTATGTCTTTTTCTGGGGACAGGAATTAGTTTCACCAGCTTCTCAATGATCTAAAAGGCAGATAACTCCCTCTCACTTATGAGGCAGCACTTTTATCCTGATTTATACGTCTCAACTCTGTCACAGGTAGCAGAGACTAAAGTGATGAGTGCCCCGCTTCACAGAGGTCCTGGGCTCAGGGCCGGTCAGACAGACCCACATGACACTAGGCCTGTCTAGGTCTGCCTCCTGAGAGATTGTGCCAGTACCAACAAATACTTAGGTATTGAGACCCAGCCCAGTCAGGGTGGGACGGCACCTCTCAGGGATAAGGAAACCTCAAAACCCACAACTCACCTGAGCAAGGTCTCGGCGCCGGGTTTTCAAGGTATTGGTCCTAAGGGTGATGGGCCGAGGCACCTCATTAGCTTCCAAGAACTCCACCAGCTGGAAAAGCAAGATGACAGGAAGCAATTAAATCAGGCTGGCCAAGGAGCTCAGACAGAAGAGCAGAGAGATAAAAGGATGACTGCTTTCTTTACACAGGTTAAGAAGAGACAAGGTGAGAAAAGAAAAGAAGGGGCATTAGACTGACAATTCAGTACCTCAGACAGAGGGAAGAGGTCCATGAGCTTGCCAAGCAGGAAGTCTCCGTAGGAGTAATAAGTGGCCAGATCTCTCTGAAGCCGGTGCAGATATTCAGCTCGAGACCGACCTTCCTCCCGCTGAGTCCCAAAATCACGCAACACTCCCACTATATCTTGGATGCGCTTGTGAACTCGTTGCAAGTCTGGAGCCTGGGCATGTGGACCTGTTAAGGAACTGTTTCATAATGTCCCAGGGCCTGGTAATCCCCTCTCACAAGCACCTTCCCCAACCCTTCACCCTGCACTGAAAGGATATCCGGCTCCAGCTCCCCAGCAGAGGGCAGCACAAAAGGCTCCTCCACATCTACATTGATCTGCAGGCCCCCATCTGTCTCATCATCCTTTTGGGAGCCTGACTCAGGGGACACTTTCTGCTCTTTCTCCTCTTCATCAGTCTCCTCCTCACTCCACTGGCTCCTAAAAACAGGTCCAGGAACAGAGTGATTCACAGATCAAAACAGACACTTCTTCTTTCCTCACAGTTTCTTTCACCTCAGCCTCTATTTTCCATCCTAAAGTTTCCAAAACTCACCCAGCAACAGCTTCCTGGGCCTTCTGCTTCCGAGCAGCCCTTTCAATAGGCAGCAACTGAAAAAAGAGACAAGGGGCTGGTGATGCAAAGCCTGCTATTCGACTAGCACTTTCTATCTCTGTATTTTATTTTTTCATAAATACAAATGTAATACTTGCTCTCATAAGGAAACACAGAACCTAAAAACGCAAATATAAGAGTGGCACAATATTGATCACTGTTGAAACTAAGTGATGTATTTAAAGGATTTGTCATATTGGTCTATCTACTTTTATATTTTCTTTTCCTTTAAAAAGTGTAAAACATGAACACACACCTGTATATATATGTAGGGGACAAAAACTGCCCTTGGGCATCCATCCTGTCATATTTTCTTCCAGACTTTATATTTTTCACAAAGTTAAAACCACAAAGCATTTTCAAATTTGTTCCCTACATTTTCTCATTCACTGGATCACAAGTATTTTCAGACATAATGGCCATATGTTAATTTAATATATGAATGAATCATAATTTACTTATGCCTATTGGGTATTTTGGAATTTTCCAGAGTTTTGGGCATTATAGTCCACAGGGTGCCCGCAAATCTCACAAAAAGAACTCTGTACAAAAAAGAGGAAGTTGTAAGACAAGAGTGCAAAATGAGAACTTTATTTTTATTCTTTGCAACTGCACATTGCTTGAATTTTTCTAATAACACACTCGCATACTAATTGTGGAATACATGAGTAACTTCTTACACCTCAGTAAATATCTGTCCACATTTTAGATCACTCTTCTAAAAAAAAATTACTAGGTCAAAAGTTAAACTTTTTTAAGGTTCTCAGATATCAAATGTTTTATAAAAGACGTGTCTGCATTTCTATTCCCTATAGTGAGTGGGGCATGCAAGTGTCCATCTTACCACATACTCACCAGCACTGAGCTCACTCAAATTTTAAAATGCTCTAACCTACAACTCTTTTAAACTTCCATGTGCACCAATGAAAGGACATAAGGTGACAGGAAAACAGTGATAGAACACTAAAATCCCTTTTCTCTACTCAGGTTTATCTTTGTCACTGAGGGATAGTCTCAAGGATCTGGAAAGACTCTAAAAAGAAGGGATCTCTTCCTGAACACCCAAAAAGATAAATCTCACCTCTTCACCTTCATCCTCATCTTCATCCTCTGAGTTGGAGTCGGCGCCATAGTCATCTATCATATCAGCATCACTGTCCTCGGAGCCCCAGAGGTCCCCCTGGTTTACCACACCAGTTTCTTCAGAGTCTTCCTTCTCTTCCTCATCACTGCTATGGGCTGGTGCTGGGCGCTTTTTGCCTTGAGCAGTGTTATATAAGGACTGGGCTCCCTTCTTATCAGGTGTCTGGACAGCTCCTGCAGAGATCCCTAAAAGTTTGAAGAATCCTGGACTGATGGTAGCCACACATTGATGGAACCTGTACTTTCTACCTCCAAGAATGTCCTTTGGTTGTTCCTTTCACTCCAGAAATGCTCAGCAAACCCTTTCGTACTCAGGCCCCAGAGGATGACTCACAGAGCACGTAGCTCCTATTTTCACTAACCTTTTGGTAGCTTTCCAGGCAATGTGTTGGCCCCAGGATACTTCATCTCAGGGGCTTCAACAGAGCCCAACCTCCTCTTAGCTGCCCTGAAAAAAATATAAGGAGTAAGGAAATGGAACATACCTCCAGGTTCTGCCATTTCCCATCACAGGGAAATGTGACAGTCCCCAAATGGCCCTTTCCATCAGCACGATCACATAGGA
Organism: Pteropus vampyrus; assembly: GCF_000151845.1. Classification (NCBI taxonomy): domain Eukaryota; kingdom Metazoa; phylum Chordata; class Mammalia; order Chiroptera; family Pteropodidae; genus Pteropus; species Pteropus vampyrus. The sequence goes on along the minus strand of NW_011888897.1, from coordinate 2,133,050 downwards.
TCTTATGGCTGAAGATGAACAGTACCAATTTAATCTACGTAAGTCTGGACATACACATTTACCTCTTTCGAGAACGACTAGATAGTCTCTTGGAATTTTCATCACCAACTGCAAAAAAATAAAAAAAATAATAAATAAAAATAAAGAGGCAGAACAGGAGATTACAGAGGAAATGAAAAAGAACAGGGGAGAGGAATAAAAGTGTGGAGAGAATTAGTACACTAATGAAAGGGAGTCAGTTCTAACTCGCTCCACAGTGCTTTTACCAGGAACTGGATAAGAAATGTAAAGGAAATGATTTCCATCTGGTTGCTCATCAACCAAATCCAAACTGCGCCTCCCTCTAGACTTCTAATTTCAATAAATAGCATCATCACCATTCTGATAACACAGATTCAAAAATTACTCTTTCTGTCCTTTACTCTCAATTTAATTGGTTACCAACCGCAACAGATTTTACCTTTACAACTGCTGTTTTTCATACATGCTCCAAGAAATAAAAGGTTTAAATCTAAATCCTGTAATTTTGTAACTGTATGCAAGTTACTTAACTTCTCATCCTCCATTTCCATAACAGTGCCTTTCTCACAGGGCACTAAGAGAACAAATTGATACAATGTGTCCAAAGGGTTTGGTATAGTACCTACTATTTGCTAATATCTCAATAAACTGCACCTTTTATCCAATGCACAACACAAACTACCTGTCCACTCTTCTCTCCCACCGAGTCTTCCATGCTTTAGACTACTCACTACATGGGGACCAGATTTGTACTTTTCCATCTCCAAGCCCTTCAGAATGCAGTTCACAGTAACTGGCCTGTCCTCTTTCCAACTTCCACTTGCCCAGATGTTATCCATTTTCCAAAATCCCACTCCTTAAAATCTTTTAAGTTTTCTAACTGCACAGGATCCTCCCCTCCCTTCCTCTGAACTCCCTCAGTGTTAAACAGCCCTCTCCCTGGACAGGTACTTGTGTCCCTGTTGCATCTTCTCTAGGTTCTAAATGCTGATGACAGTGAGCATTTCTTCCATTATTTTCTAATAACTCATACAAAGAAAATTCCACTTGAACAGAAAGTGAACATAAAAATTAAAAAAAACGGAAGGGGTTATGAACACGGATGAAAGGACGGCATAAAAGCTGGAGAATCAGGAGGCATGCCTGACCCTTACCTGCAGGCAAGAATCTGGCGAGTTCGGTCTCGGCACCTTTCTGTTTCCGGGCCTTTCGGCCCGGCCCGCGCTTCTCCTTCTTCGTAGGGTCCAACTTGCGCCCCATGGTACTGGGGAAAAGAAAAATGAGAAAAGGAGGAGTCGCGCGTGTTGAAAAGGGAAAGGCAGACCGCAGACTTAGCGTTTTAGAGTGAAAAGGGGCAGCTCTTTGAACAGAACCTCGACTCGGCACCCCCCAAGAGCCCCTCGAGGCCTGACCAAATCTCCATTCCACGATGACATCCAGACTCCACGCCGTTTGTACTGCGTCTCCTACTTCATGCCCCAGCCCAGATCAGTGTTCCCTTCCTCGACTTCTTCCAGAGCCCCCAGACGCCTAGACACACCTGAAAGTGGATCCAGGCCCGAGACGCCCTCTCGGTACCAGGTGCAGCACTCCACGTGCAGTTCGAAGTTAGCGTTCCGACACCACTCTCCTAGAAAACGTTTCACGCAGGCGCAAAGAGCGCGCTCGCCTCGGGGCCCCGCCTCTTCCGGTCGCTTCCTGTCTGCCGCAGAATTCGGAACGTACGGGCGCTTTGGGAACGCGCGCAGGTTTGACCGAGCTGCGGCCGGGTGAAATTTGGGGCCGGACAGCTCTGCTCATACTCGGGCGAAGGAGATGGGGCGGAATCGTTTTCCGTTTCCCCTTCTTTTCTGTCCATGGCTTTTTGACTGATTTCAGTAGGAAAAACTAGTGCCTAAAAGGCGCCCACTCCCCTCAAACCAAGACGTCACATAATGGGGCCCTCTCCCTGGGACCCGCCGCCGTACCTCTTGTCTCCAAGTCAAGGAATTCCGGGGTATTTACCTACTACCAACCCTTTGATTAGGAAACCCTCTCCCTTGACCCCCCAGACCCCTGTTCAGCCTGTCAGGTAAGGTTCCTCTCTGCCTAGGTTGGGAGGACATCTTCCATTCTAATTTAATACAACAACAACAACAACAACAAAACCACCTAAAGCCTTAAAATAAATACTAAGGTAGTGCTTAGTACCTGTTAAAAACTGTTCCAAGCATTTTACTAGTTTTATCTTCCCAACTCTATTAAGATATCTTTATTTTTGTACAAGAGAAATCTACAGCCCAGAAGTTAACTTCAAGGTCACACAGCCTTTAAATGGTAGTACAGGGTATGAACCTAGGTAGTTCTGGAGCCTCTCATTTTCCACGGGCCATCTTCCTTGGTCCAGAGCACATGGGGGCACATGCACACAGACGTGACAGCTCTTTTGTGGACTATCAGGACACAAGGAAAACTTTAGTTTTCAATTACACATTTCATTTCCCAGGGCTCCAGTCATACACATTCATTCACCTGCACCTACACCCACACTGAACCAGAGCACTAAAATACAAGGAAACTTTTATTTTCAATTTTCATCAAGAAATTTGCTGTGGTTTTTTATGCTTTTGGTTCTTTTCCTTTTTTTTTTTTTTTCTTTTTTCTTTTCCCACTTTATTTCATTCTAGCCGTGGCTGGAGCCGCTGGGTTCCTGGTATTAAAAAGATGCCAACAGAGGTAGCTGTGTCTCGCCCAGGGGCCCGGCCCACTCTGAATACCCCAGAAAAGGAGAACACAAAATAAACCAACAAAATAAAACCAAAAGGAAGAAATTCAGATCGTTTTCTTCAAGCCTGGCAGGAACCCACAACAGTTTGTGTGTAACAGACGTTACAGTGGGGAAAGCCAGGGCCCAGAAGGCCAGCCCGCCAGCTCCCTGCAGATGGCGCCGGCGCTACTGCGGCATGTCTCTCCAGCAGGAAGGGCACCACTGCCCCTCACTCCCTCCCCTCCCCCAGTACACTGGGGACTGTCCCTTTACAACATGGAAGATGGGCAGAAGGAAGGAGAGGGTCTCTCAGGCCCCCAGGGGAGAAGCTGGGCAAAGGAAAGTGAAGAAAGTCACTGCTCAGCGGTGGAGGTGGTTATCATCATCTGGATGTTCACTGCTGCTGGGCTACCTATATGAAAAGAGAGCCACAGTAAGAATTCAAGACCACATGAATCCACTTGATCCCAAGGGAACTCACTGGGTAAGACTGTCCCACCTGCCCAGTTAGGGACAAAGTGAAAGTTACAAGTTCCAGAATGGCTCTGCTCGAACAGCGGGCTAGAAGAAAAAGGTCCTACCTGCTGTGGAGTAGGTTCAGGTGCTCGGTTTGCCAGGCGGCTGAGAATATTACGCTCTGACATCTGTAGCCTCACAGCAACTGGGGGAATTCGGGCAATAGTAGCTGGGAGTCGAGTCACATCAGCTTTCATGTCACTCAGCAGTTCTTCTAGCTGTTTCAGAACTGCAGAGGGGGGAAAAAAAGGAGGTGGTGAGCTGTGGTGGTCAAGACTGAAAACCTCCTTACCCTAGTGGACCTGCCCCCATGTGCTGGAGTGTTTCAGTATTGTCCTTGGTTACCAGAGTCACTTGACCTAGCCTCCACCATGCTCAAGTTCCTATTCCTCATACACCAGTTCCAACTGTCTATAATTGTATTCTATGCTTTTTAAAGCCACCTAACCCTCACTGTCCTTTGCTCCCTATTGTCTCTATTTCTTCCATTTCTTGAGAGCTTATTCTTGTCTCCTTTTCTCACTTTCCTCATCTTTTGGAGCTATCTCCCTCTTTCACAATGGCCTCCTTTCCCCATTTCACCCTTCCACCTCCTTACAATGTGTTAACTTTAATTAGAAACAAAATGCTGAAAGGGGTCTAGAATTTGATGGGATCTTAAATCACCCGAAGTTACTTCTAAAATATCCCAGATGACACTATATTATTCTGCTATTCTGCTTTGCTTTCCACTTTCAACAACTTGAATATGGTGAGTTAAAAGAGGCAACAAATTACTGTCCTTGACTGTCTCTAAGATAATAGCTTCCCAAGGAGGAAAGCAGATCTCCAGCACATCCTAAGCTCCCAGGGGCTCTAAAAAAGGTTTTGGAAACAAGAAGTAAATGTGTGTTAGGGAGGGGCAGAGGAGGAAAGACACTGAGTCAACAGGAGGCAGGGGAGCCACTGGCTACCTTTGTGCAGGACCGCATTGGCAGGCTTGTTTCCTGCCATTGACTCCTTGGACAGGTGCTGATGACTTTCCGCCAAACACTCCACCTCAGCAAAGCGGGTGTTTAGGGCCATGGAAGGGTGAGAGGGGTCCTCTGACATATTCAGGTAAGCTGCCCGGCGCAACTGTTCCTCAATCACCAGGGCTTGTTCTAGGAGCTGGACAAGGGATAAAGAGGAGATGGGAGTTGGACTGACACTTTGCTTATTTCTGATGGGCCTCTCAGATCCTATAAAGACCCTTAGGGACGGCTCACACACACTCAAGCAGTTCAGCATTACACTGCTTTTTTTTTTTTAATCCCTATTAGAGGATCACATTTTTAAAACTCTTTACCCTTTATTGAGTCATTCACAAAAATGATAAAAACTCAATTCAGAAAATACAGAATGCACAAAGAATTAAAATCAAATAATTCCCACCACCTAGATACTATGAACATTCTGAGGTTTTTCTTTACATATATATCTTTTGCATAATTGAGATTATATATATATATATATATACACCTATGTTTTCACTCAAAGTTACTAAGTACCTTCCTTTACTATTAACTGTACTTTAAAAGATGATTCTTAATGGTTGCATGGTAGTCCATCTCACAGATATACCTACCATATTACTTCAATTGTTTTACTCTTTAAACTTATTTTTGTTGTTTCTTTTGTCTCCATCTCACTCCTTTATTTCCTTCACCAATAGGTAACCCTTCTAATATGCTTACTGTCTTTGTGTGGATGTTCTTGAAGACTGAGTATTGTTTCGTTCCATGTGCACAATTCTAATTTACAGAACATCTTCTGTACATCTAAAATGCTTTTTCTTCCTTTTCCCACAACATATTTTTTTAAAGGTCCATTTATGTTGTTATATCACATGCATTTTGTTGCTTCTGCTTAGTGCTCCATAATGTGAATCCACATTTTACCCATCCATACTCCCAATGTCAAACAATGGTTGCCTCCAGGCCCCACCGCCAAAAATCACGCTGCAACAAACTCTTGTACCTGTCGCCTGATGGAGCTGTGTAAAACGTTCTTTGAAATATAGTCCAAGAGACAGAATGTTGATTCAGAAGTTATGAGACTTAATTTGCTCAAGTATCCACTGGTTCTTAAAAAGAATGAATCCATTAGGGGTCAGGAAAAAGGACAGTATAAGAATAATGGGTTGTTGTTTCTTCCACAAGACCTGGCTCCATCAGGGCCTACTAATTTATCCCCAAACAGACCAAGCATCTACCTTCAATCTATATACTGTCTCCTTAACCAACTCCTTCCTCCAGCCCCTATGAGCTTTCTCCAGTATCAGTCCTTGGCTTGCTGTTCTTTTAAAGCACTCTCCCAAGAGATTTTTCCTCTCCTAGCATTAGCCAGCGTCTCTATGCAAATGACTTGATGCTTTTCAACCTTGTAGCTCAAGCACTGATTGTTCTGATACCACTGGTGTATGAATGACCACTCTTTGATCCCACTTGTTTATGGTAGAAGGGGTAGTGGGAGGATTATTTACTTGTGAGAAACACCAAATGACTCATCTAAAATTGAACTTATTCTTTTCTACAAAGTGTTCTCTCTCTACACTTCCCTGATCTGCCAATAATAATTTAACTTTCTCAGTGACTTAAGACTCAAAACTTAAGTTATATTTGGAGTTCATTCCTTTTTATCTCAAATCCAGTTAGTCAGGAGTCAGCAAATTAAGACTGGGGGCCAAATCTGGCCTGCTGACTGGTTTTTTACATTTTTTAAATGGTTGAAGAAAAGTCAAAATAATAGTTTGTGACACTTCATAAAAATTATATGAAGTTCAAGTTTGAGTGTCGATAAAGTTTTACTGGAACACATTCATACTCATTCATCACCTACGGCTGCTTTTTACACTATGACAGAGTTGTATTTGCAACAGAGATCATATATCCCCACAAAGCCTGAAATAGTTACTATCTGGCCCTAGAAAAGGTCTGCTGACCAATAAGTCAGTAAATTCTATATAATTCTTTTGATAAATCCTTTATCTTATCCTTTTCACTTTCCACAACCAGTATTGCAGCCCAGCCCTTACTACCTCATGACTTTACGATAGTTTTGTAATTTCGTGAATGTCCTGTTTCCATTTCCTTTAGTCATATCAAAACTTTCACAGACCTTCAATGGCTACTCATTAACTGTAGGATAAAGTCCAAACTCTCTTATCTGGTGCCCAAAACCCACCTATTGACCTCTAGCCCTTACATCTTTCTCCTACCTCCCACCATCACCGAACCCAAGTGTTTTCTACAACTCAACTGGGCTAATTTCTGTTTCCTGTGTCTCTGCCCAACCTAATCCCTTTTAGTTCCAATAGCCTTCTGTTTCTATCCAACAATCTCTATTACATTCATCAAAACTTAGTTCCAATAGCACCTTCTCCATAAAGCCATTCGTGAACTCTCTGTACCCCACCAGTCCCCTCTGGAGAACTTTCTTATGGATTCAGCAATCTCCCTCCCAATACCCAGAATGGCATTCATTTAAACTGAAAACTCTTTGAGAACAAGCACCACATCTTATTTCTGTATCCCTGTGCCACTCATTGCTTGGCACATGTTTAAAGATTAATGTATGTTTCTTACTCCCCCAGTTAAACTCCACTTACAAGCCACATGTCTTGTCTTCATAGTATCTCGTTTTGATAGTCTGCATACAGGTGCCCCTAATACAATTTGCTAAATGCCTAAGTAAGACTTCCTTTGTTCTTGGGCTTATTAGCCCTATTGATTCTGAAAATGGTATTCTTCCTTTATATCTACTTTTCGCATCTACCTCACCCCTTACCCACACAGGTATTCAGACTCAGAAAAAAAGTACCACCAGCCCACGGAAAACCCTACCTCTTCAGAGATCCAATTCAGTCCACCTCTGTATCTTTCCTGAACGCTCCAACCTACGGTGTTCTCCTCAACACACCCACTGCACTAGTCTGTGTCATTCATTAGACAGTCATCTTTAGCCCCTGAACAGCTGGTTAATTTTCTAGTCTGTATATCTTGATCTCTAATATTTAAAATACCTGGAGGCAAAGCCTTTCATGGAATACAAGTAGTACACAGAACACAATAAATAGTATGGATGAATGAACAGACTCCCTCCACTTTGCAGTCCCTTCTGCACTTTAAGGGCTGTCATTTCAACACAGTATTCGTTCCCCATCCTGCTCACCTTGAACCTTCGGGCTAGAAACTTATTCTTGATCTCTAAGAAATTGCCACGGTTCATTTCACCCTTGAAAGGCTCATTGAGGATGGCATAGCGTGGGTCATTCTGGATGTCCTGCCACCGGGCATAGCCGTGGCTATTGGAAAATTGCTCAGGAAAAATGAAACAAGGAAAGTAAGAACCTCAAACTGTGAGACTTTGAAAAATCTTCACCGAGAACCTCTCAGCCTAGACTCAGGCAAAGGATACTTTATGATGCCAGCCAGCAGCCAGTAGTCATGCCTTCGATGCCAGATCTCGTAAGTCTTCTTGGTGACTGTGGCTGCCCGCTCCTCATTCTGCCAAAGGGAGTGCAACTCTAAAGAGGAATTTAGGGGAGATTAGGGAGAAAAAGAAAGGCAAATATCTGTGAGAATTCAAAAAGCTATTTATTCCTGCCCCCCAGATACCATCTTAATAGTATGCCTGAGGCTTTCTAGTACGGAACCCAAGGAGTATGCAATCAGCCTGGCATTCCCTCATCTAGTAGAAGTGAAGTCTCTGTACATCTTGGTTTCTGACAACCCTAATTTCACCTCAGATCCTTCTAACCCCAGTAGGCCCCTCATTTTCATTACCAGTAAAACCACCATCTGCAATGTTGAACATGAAACGCTGTTTAATATTTTTCTTCTGCTTCTCGTCATTTAGGTCCTTGGGGGTCTCTCCATTCTGAAGCATCACCTCTTTTTTCTCTTCTTCTTCTTTCTTCTCTTCTACAGGATATGCAGAAGAAAAATTTTAGCTTCAGACACAGTGGCCCTTACCCATAGCACTATATATGCTACAAAGTATCATCCACCTCCACCCAGTTATTTCTCACACAGTTGTTTCTCAAAATCAGAAAAAGGTACCACCAGCCCAATGACAACTAGATATGGGGACAAATGGAGTTTTAACTTGGGATAAAATAGCTACATGGGTGTAGACGGGGATGTTGGGGGTTGGAAGGGGAGGGTGTCTCTGAGATAAAGTCCTTGCTTCTATTTTCAGAATCCTTCTAAAACTACAATTACCTTCTCCAAATACCTACCTTTGTCCTCTACCACAATGGGGGTCAGATCTATTGCTGACTTTTCCTCCACCTTCTCCGCATCAGCAACACCTGGAGAAAACAGATGGCATTGAAAGTGCATCTAAAGAACGTCCTCCTTTGTTCCACACTACATCCAACTGGAACAGTCCTAAACTGAAATCTTTATGATTAAAATCTTAAAAGATATCTTAAGAGTTGGGGGAATCCACAATTTAAAATCAAGGGTGCAGGATTCTTCAGTGTGTTACTTCTTCCTAACACCTCTAGAGCTTGGATAGAAGTCCAAGTGACTGTGGTTCACATAGGGATCTGTAGTTCTTGAACATGTGGATACCTTTGGGTTCTGTCTCCATAGGTTCTTCTGTTCTCTCCTTCACCTCTGCCTTTTCCACTTTCTCCTCTCCCTCGGGAGGTTCAACAAGGACCTTTTCATCCTCTGAGGCAGGAGCAGGGGGTTGTGCACACTTCAAAAGGAAAAAGACAAGTTGAAGCAGACAGGCCAACAAAAAGTAAGACTGGGTTTATCCAGTTGCCTTTGGTATGGCACCCAGTTATCCCAACCTCTTACCTCAACAGTAGCCTCAGGGGCTGCAGACTTAACCTCTTTTTCTCCTTCTGCACTCTCTTCTTCTTTGAGATTATTTTCTTCTATTTTTATTCCATCCTCTGCAACCAATAGAAAACAATAAATACGGGGAAAAGGTCCTATAGGGATCAGAGAGGTCATGCCTTCTCAGTCTGTGTTATCTTAAATTGTCCTCTCGTGCCTTTAAGAGCCAGCCCTATACTCAGGACGGCTCTCCTAAACTGAGAGGGGAATCGCTGTGTGTCCTGCCAGACTCCCCTATTAGAACTGAGCACAGGGGAGCAGAGAAAGCACAGGCCAGGACAAAAAAAAAGGGACAGAAATGACAGTACAGGCAGACTTACCAGTAGGTGGGGCAGGTGCAGGAGTATTGGGTTGTGTGTCCCCTGGAGTGGAGGGGGTAGGAGTCTTTGGGGAAGGTGACCCTGGCTGGGACATTTTCTTGTTTTCCTCTACTTCAGCAAGTTCAGGCATACTCCAGCGCCCGTTAACATGTTCAAACTCCTGAACCTATAGCAAAGGGACGTAAGTTGAAGACCTAATTCCAGCTCTAGGCTCCTTTCCTATTGCCCTCCAGTCTCCCCTAGAAACCCCGAACAATAGAGAGAGATTCAGGGCTCACCTTTTTGCGAATTAAGGACATGACGCCAATCCTAGTAAGGACATGCTGGCGAGACAGGCCTTCTCGGGGAACACCATCAGCAAAGGTCTCAGCCCCATCTGCTCCTGGCTCACATAAATGCCGCATGAAAAGAGAGACGTAAGCCCTATAGTGAACGAGGAGAGAAATGAGTTAAACAGCAATCATGCCAACTCCTAGATCAGATCCTTTCCCATCCCAAGTTAGGCGTTATCCCAGACAAGAACTATGGCTCCATCCCAAAGTAAAGCCCACCATTGCCCTGAAGGCTCCAGAGCCCATGCCATGCCTCAGGTTCTCTTCTAGAGAAGCTAGAAACACAAAGAACCCTATTTATTACTAAGAGCTTTGCCTGCCAAAATAGCCATTTCTCTGACAGGCTGGGCTAAGGCTATAGAATGACCAGAGATTAGAAGCCTTTGCTCTGTATTAGTCATTCTAACTCTCAACTTACTTGAACTCTTTCTCTGATTTGCCTCGCAGATCTCTAACAAGCCACTGAGTGGTAAAAGCATCCTGAGGTGGCATCCCATATCGCATGATTGCATTAAGAAAGGCTTTTCGCTGCCGAGCATTAAAACCAAGTACCTAGAGAGAGAAGGAACCTATATGAGAGGGAGCAGGTCTTACTCCACCAAAGACCCAGAATCAGCACTCATCCACCCCTCCTTAGAATCATACAGCACTTACTTCAATATTCCCACCAACACGGGCCAACAGAGGAGGCAATGGCTTATCTTTATCATTCCGCAGGCCCTTGCGACTGGGCCTACGGGGAGCTGCAAGAAAAAAAAGGAAGCATGAGTGACACTGGTAGGGGTATTAGACAAAATAATATTTAAACGACCAGCAGAAAGTCATAGCCCTCACCTTCAGATCGTTCATCAAAGTCTTCATCACCTTCCTCTGAGGCCACTGAATAATCGGACTGGTTGTCGGACTGGTCGTCCTGCCAATCTGGAGGGAGAGAGGGCAGATGAGCGGGGCCCACTGCTCTAGTGGAACGGCCCATGGGTGGGGGGCGGGGCCGGCCACACACACCTCGGTCCTCCTGGGAGCCATCATTGTAGTTGACCTGTTTACGGATTCTTTTTCCTTTGCCCAGATTTCGGGCCAGATCTTCTTGCTGCTGCTCATAATGGTGCCGCAGCAATTTCTCCCAGTAGTCAGGATCCACACTTTCTTCCTGTTTTATGATTTCCCGTTCTACCTCCTCTTCCTCCTGGGACAGAGGGAGGGCCAGGACTCAGGGTTGCTGAAGTCAGCACCATCAGCTACCCCTGGTCCTCTCACAGTTCCCATTCTGCTAGCTCCTTTTCATGGACTCTGAAACACTTGGTTTGCCTGCTTGGACCTAAGAACTTAAAAGAAATTAAATTGACAGGACATGGCTCCTCATAATTATGTATAGATCAGTTAACATGAAGAAAAACGTGGATAGAGCCATTATCACAAGAGAAGAATGAAGAGATAGTGTGCTTTCTTCCAACCCTTTTTACTAACATATACATAGTTGGGAGATAGAAAAATGTAGAAAAGAGAGGTGAGAGCCTTAGCAAGACAAAATAGAGATGCTTCTGAAATCCTGAGATTTTAATGAGATAAAATAGAAAGGCCATAAGCCCTTCTGTTCTTCTAAACTTCATAAGAGTTTACCAACTATGTACGAAAAAGTAATTTATATATATACACACATATACACATATATATCTGTATATATCATCTTATGTCTCTGTAATGTTTATGCTTCTCTGCAAGTCATATTTTTTCAGACATTTCAGGACCATTAACTGATTGCCATATCCCTTACGTTAGAATTAAATTGCTGCCAATAGCATAATATTAGAAACAACCTAAATATCATCGTGGAACTAACTAAGTAAATGTTGGAGTTTGGGGTGGGCAAAATGGGTGAAGGGGGTCAAAAAGGCACAACGTAAAATAAATAAATCATGGTCATGTAATATACAGTACGGTAACTACAGTTAATGATACGGTACCGCATACTGAAAACTGCAAAGAGAGTAGATCTTAAAAGTTCTCAACACAAGGAAAAAAATTACTAATTGTATGGTGACATGTTAACTAGACTTGTGATCCCTTTCACAATATACACACGAATAACAAACTATGACATTGTCTACCTGAAACTAACATTATGTCAATTATCTCAATTTCCAAAAATAAATAATGGTACTTCCAAACAAGGACATACTATGCAATAAAAAAAAAACAAAAACAAAAACAAGGTGGGGGAGCTCTTTATGTGCTGATTTAGACTATTATCTTCTACATTTATTAAGTAGACAAAAGCCAGGTAGAGAACATTGTGTGTAAGAAACTTTTATGTTTAAAAAGGAAAGAAAAAAGGTGTTTATTTATGTTATGTATAGATGGATATATGTGTAACTTGCATGTATATAAAATATTTTAAGAAAGAAATACGAGAAACTTAAAACATCAGTTATCCCTATGGAGAGAACTGAGTAGCCAGGTAGAAAAAAAATTATCTTTTTATCTTTTGAATTTTGAACCATGTGAATTTTTAAATATTTAAAGTAAACAGCAGCTATACCCACTAATAAAAAGGCCATCTGTATACCTGTGTAATCTTTAGTAGAGGTTATCAATGAGAGGCAAAGTATCACCTCTCCCTTCCCAACTACTTAGCAAGTGCTGCCCCAGTTGATCACTTTTATATATGCAGTTACTGCCTTGGCAGGAACATGGAGCATCTTTAGGAGAGCAATTTTGATAGAATCCGTTCTATAGACCTACATCAAACTTTTCAGCCACTTATACATAACCAAGTTAGTAGCAGCTCCTTCAAGAACAAAGATAATAGGTCCTATAAGAAAAACAGAGCAAAATGGATACTTCTAGATTAGATGGGAAAAGATAAGGTTAAAACCACCAGAAACCTATCTATATCAATTCAAAGAACCCTAAGCTAAGTGTTTTAAAGAGGACCAGAGGAAAAACCAAATTTTTTTTTCATTTTATCATTTGAGGAAAAAACTATTACATGGAAGCCACGGATTTTATCACTGTTTTAGTATTTTTTTACTAAAAAAGACCAAAAAGGAAGGAAAAAAAGGGAAAACAACAATTCTGTTTTAAAAAGCACAGGGAAATGGGCTGTCTAGTTATGTGTCTTATTTCTGCCTTTTCTCCAAAGAGACTTGCGATAACAAACAAAAGTTTATTTGTAGGGTTAATAAAATCTATAAAAGAAAATGAGATTCTGATAAAGAACTAACATAATTGGTTTTCATGTGAAATTTGGCTATGAGTTTCCAGACAGCCATGGCAAAGATGAGAATATAATTGGTCATATATTACAGTATTTATTTTCAAGGGAAAGAGATATATATCAATTCATCAATGTACTAATTTACCTATAGATGTTTTCTTCCAGTCTCAAATACCATCTTGGTCTCAGTTCCAATTTTTGGACCAATCAAAAGCACAGCATTTCCTTGGATTCATACTCACCCCCATCTCCTCTTCCCGTACCACATACTGGGCCACTTTGAAAGAGCTCAAATATTCATTCATGCCCTGCAATTCTGTGTCTTCAGTCTCATCCTGGTTACGGTCCAACAGTCGTTCAATGGCCTTATCATCATAGTGGATAACACTGCTATCCTCTCCCTCTTTGTTATCTCCTCCTATAAAGAATCAGGGGTCCATACCCACAATGTCAGCTTCAGCAGCTGACATTGGAAAAAGCAAGTTCCACAGGACCCCAGGTCCAAGTCCCAGGACCCCAGGTATCAAAGATACCCTTTAGAAAGGTCAAGCCCCACATCAAAACAAGTTCTTGACTTGCTCACCTCCATCTGTGGCTTCATCTTTGAATAGTTCCTCAGTGCCAAACTTGAGGATGTCATCAAGCTCCTGTTTGGACATAGATCCAGTCTTGGAGCCCAGCCCAGGCCGAACCACTAGATGTGTCAACATCATCTTCTTCTTTGCCACCTGTGTAATACGCTCCTCCACTGATGCACGGGTCACAAACCGATAGATCATCACTTTCTTATTCTGCCCAATACGGTGAGCTCTGCTAAAAGCCTGGAGTTAGGTACAAAATGAAGGCAGAAAGTGAGATAACCACATTTTTCTGCTTCGATTCTTGCCTTGACTTCCACATAAGCTAAATCCAGCACAAGGCAGGAGCTGCAGCTTGCCTTCATATAAAACATCCTTTTGCACCCCTGCCCCAGACATCACCCTCTATCATGATATCCAAAACAAAATCCTAACTAGCCGAAACTCTCTGGCTTAAAATATACTACAAAACATAAAAAGAAGCTATTATTTTCCCCTGAAACAACTAATACCAGATGGTGGAACCCTCAATTCCAGTAAGTTACTGTACCAGGGCTGCTACCTCTACTCACCTGGATGTCATTATGGGGGTTCCAGTCAGAGTCATAGATAATAACTGTGTCAGCAGTGGCCAGATTGATTCCAAGGCCCCCAGCACGAGTAGAAAGCAAGAAACAGAACTGCTGAGCACCTGGTGCTAAGAAAGGAACCAAAAAACACCATTAAAAGTGTCTTCTGAATTCCACTTAATAAATGTGAAAGAAATATCAGAAATATAAAACTTCATCAGGCAAATGCATGGTAATAATCACTGTAAGCAAGGTCCATCAATGGATACAAGGTCCAGGAAATCAGTGTGGAAGTTTAAAGACAAACAGGATATTACCAGAGTCTCAAATACCTCTCTCAAAATATTTACTAATCGCAATGGGAAAAAAGAGTAACTACAGTGGAGAAACTGAGCAGATACCACCTGAACAAGTGTTCAAGGTTAACATCACCAACAATGGGACATTCACATCGTGTCCCCCTCTCTTCCCTAATATGACACAATGAAAAGGACAAAGCATCACTTCTATTGTATTCTTGTCCAAAATGTCTAACCTCAAGGTAATCATGAGAAAATAGACAAACCTAAACTTAAGAGACATTCTACCAACTAACTGGTAACTGTCATAGTATCAATGTCATGAAAGAAAACGAAAGAGGGTGAGGGGACCAAAAAAAAAAGGAAAGCATGAACTGTCAAAGATAGGGAAAGTTACTTAACAACTTAATGCTCTGTGGGATCTGGGACTGGATCCTGAAACAGGGAAAGGACATTAGGGGGAAAACTGGTGACATTCAGTTAAGGTCTATAGTTTACTTCACAGTATCACACCAGTGTTAACTTCCTGGTTTTATTAATTATACTGTGGTTATACAAGTTATTATCAAGAGAAGCTGAGTGAAGGGTATAGATGAACTCTGTACTATTTTTCAATTTTTAAGTCCAAAATTATTTTTTAAAGATGATGTAGTGGCTACTGTGACAAAGTCTGCCACTAACATGCAATTAAAGCTTGGATAAGTCCTGGTCCCTCTTGAACCTCAAGATACGACGAGAAAAGGGTAAATAAAACCCTTCTATCTAGTGAAAGGACAAAGATTCTAAAGGAAAAAAAATCTCCTAGGAATAGTCTAATACATTCTTTCAATCAAAACATTCAAAAGAGTCTACAGCAATGCTACTCTGAACGTGCCCGATCTCATCTGATCTTGGAAGTTAAGCAGGGTTGGGATTTGTTAGAACTTGGATGGGAGACCACCTAGGAATACCAGGTGCTGTAGGCAGAAAATAAATAAATAGATAGGGTGAGTGGGTGGGTAGATATCTAGGTAGATAAAAAGACATTCAAAAGATTTACTCTTCCATGTCAACCAACAGACCCAAAAGAATTACATAGAAAAGCAAATGCATAAGAACAAGTGACTGGTCCAAAGACACAGTGAATAAGGATGCCCGGATCAAAGCCACTCCCCTTCTCTCATACCATTGAAGCGGTCAATGGCCTCTTGACGCATGTTCCCAGTAATTCCACCATCAATACGTTCATATTTATAACCTTCATGTTCCAAGAAATCCTCTAGCAGGTCCAGCATCTTGGTCATCTGGAAAAAAAGCAAGTTTAATTATAGGAGAATCAAATGATAATCCCTTCCCTCATGTCACTGAAAGCTATCTACTGCTATCCCATAAAGCTCCCAGCTCAGTCCACATAATACCTGGGAGAAGATGAGTACACGGTGCCCACCCTCCTTAAGGTTCTTGAGCATCTTCTGTAGCAGCAATAATTTCCCAGATGCTCTGATTAGGGCACTCCCATCATACATGCCATTAGGCATCTTAGGGGCTTCCTGAGGAAAGAAAGAAAGAAGAAAAAAACATTGAAAGAAAGCCCAACAGAGCAGTTCCAACCCAGGGAGGAACAACAGATGGCACAATATACCATTGCAGCCACAGGGAAGAGATATGGGTGGTTGCAGCACTTCTTAAGATCCATCACCACATTCAGCAGAGAGACCTGGTTGCCACCACCCCGAGCATTGAGAGCTTCAAAATTTCGAGTGAGGATATACTTGTAGTACTTCCTGCATGGACGAGAAAGATATGTCAGATTCAAGAGTCTTCACATGACTCATAATGCAGTCCCCAAATCTGAGATCTTCTTTCCAACATACCTCACTTTGGGACTACAGACACCTAACAAGCACCATCATTTAAATAAGGTATTTAAAATAAGGCATAACTAACTACATAAGAACCAAGGGCTCCCGCTCCTGGCAACAGGTGTCTTTAGGCCTTGCTTGTTCCTGTCACCAGATGCCTTGAAGCAGAGTGTGGGGAGGAATAAGAAATACTTTGCAGACTGGCAGATTTTTCTAACAGTATTTACAAAATGAAGTCAATAGTCTGTCCCTCTGACTCACTTCTGCATAGGGCTTAGCTCCACACGCACAATCAGCTCTGTCTTGGAGGGCATATTCTTGAACACATCAGCTTTGAGTCGCCGCAGCATGTGAGGCCCCAGCATGTCATGCAGTTTTTTAATCTGGTCTTCCTTGGCAATGTCAGCAAACTCCTCCAAGAAGCCTTCCAAATTGCTTCAGAAAAAGAAAGGAAAACGTTGGAGAGGAACAAAGGAAGAAAGGACAGTGATATAGAAAATGGGCAACAGGAAGATCAGGAGAATTATGAGCCTTTTATGCATAAACACACACTTACTGGAACCTCTCAGGGGTGAGAAAGTTGAGCAGATGAAACAGTTCTTCTAGATTGTTTTGTAATGGAGTCCCAGTCAGCAACAGCTTGTGCTGGAGTGAGTAACCATTTAAGACCCGAAAGAACTGGTGAAACAGATGGAGATAGTGGAATTCAATAAAAAGAGGGCTCCAGTGTATCTCTGCAGAACTCCAAGCTGTTTCACTGCCCATAGTTAAGTCCCCCACCCCACAACTCTATCTTTTAAGGTCTGGCCACCATGGGGTATCGCTAAGGAAGAAAGGCAGAAACCAATTTTCCCTTTCCTCTCTCCTGTTTCCCCTTAATGAGTAGGTGGTACTAAAAACTAACACTAGAGGCTATAATCTCCCTTTCTACCCCCTCACCTTAGACTGATTGTTCTTGAGCCGATGGGCTTCATCCACGATAAGGCAGGCCCAGTCAATAGAGCCCAAGATAGCCATGTCAATGGTGATCAACTCATAGGATGTCAGCAGCACATGGAACTTCACAGATGCCTCTTTCTGCACAAGATGGCAACCTGGTCACTAATGTTTAACTCCTCCAGTGTCATCCCTCCTCCTAGCTGTCATCCTTTTGCTTCACTCCAGGGACCAAGTCACGAGGAGGCAAACTAAGCCCTTAACAACGCCCCCCTGAGGTTGGTTCCCCTCTCACTGAGATACCTTCATGCGAGAGGCCTTCTTGCCACCTCGAATGGCATTGTCTTCGAAGGAGAACTCATTCTCTCGGATGATGGCCCGGCTGTCTTTGTCACCCACATAAGTCACCACATACATATCTGGAGCCCACATTTCAAACTCCCGCTCCCAGTTGATGATGGTAGAAAGAGGAGCACTCACTAGGAAGGGGCCTTTGGAATGACCCTTTGAGGAAGAAGAGAAGCAGAACAAGGACTAAGGGCCCATCCCACTGCAACCCCAGCGCCCACCTCTACCCCTGCCCCAAAAGCTAGCCCAGGACTGGCATGTGGACTGCTGCTCCTACCCTTACCTTTCTCTACGTATGAAAACACCCTACCCACACCTTTCCAAAAAGCCATGCCCGCCATCATAGACAGCTCAAAACCTTACCTCTTCTGTTAAGTCTTTCTATACTAATTCCACCCACAGTTCTGCTGATCTCGACATCCATCCATCCCCCAGTACTGAGGCTCTATGCACCCATCACTAATTCTACCCATGGATCAATTCCCTCAAATCTTTCTCTGTGTATGTGTGTCTATCTATCTTACTTCCATTTAAGGTCAGCTATAAATTGTTTCTTCCTTTTACTCTCTCCTCAGAGTGTAAGAGGAGACCACAAACACAAAATACCCACATAAAAATCTAACAGCCCCAGCTTTCCTACCTCCTTATAGAGAGAATAGAGGAAGACAGCTGTCTGGACAGTCTTCCCAAGGCCCATTTCATCAGCCAAGATGGTGTCCGTGCCCTGAGCCCAGGAGAAGCGCAACCAATTCAAGCCCTCCATTTGATAGGGGTGCAGGGTTCCACCTGTGGCATCCAGGTACTCTGGCTGTCGCTCATACTTCACTGTTGGCTGAAAGATGGAATAAAGAAGTCAAAAGCTGGCAAGGAATTGACCTCTGAGGAAAGACACATCATAGCCTCCCCAAGCAACATATTAATTTTGCCAGTCAGGATCCACCAGAAAAATAATTATATATTTCCCACCCCCAAGATTCATCTTTTTAACCTTAACCATCCTCATATTACACACACACACACACACACACACACAAAACAGGAATTGAGCCATGAATTAAGGGTAGGAAGACCCAGTTCCAACCTAAGTTTCATAAAAGCTTGGTTTGGTTCTATGATCTTCCCCTCCCTAGATTACATGTCCCCAATCATATAAAACACCACCACCCATATTTTTATTTTCCCGATTAAAAGTAATTCTAGTGTTTTCTCTGATTTACAGAAATGTGAACAAGTCGGCAAGCAGACTTCATAAAGCATTCTCAGCTATCGAGTTGTTACTAGCACCATCATTAGACTGGAACACTATCCAATGACCAGTGTCCTCCCTCTTCCGCCCCAACTCACATCAACTGTTGGAGTTTCAGGAGGCCTCTCCAACTTCCTCAGCTTCACCTTCTTGAGTTTCTTGCCTGGTCGGCCTTCCTCACCCCTCATTAACTCCCTAAAGAAGAGAGATGTCACACCACTGTCTAGGGTACTTCTCAGTGAGAAGTGATTTCACTCCGCACCAACGTCACTCACCTGTGATTCCAATAGCTCTGCTTAAACAGATCATAGTCCTGTATCTCCACATCTTCGCTCTCCCAGGATGCCTGATCATAGGGCAAGTCTCGCCACTTGATTAAGTAGTGGACATGGCCCTTCTTATCCACACTACGAGGAGGGAGAAAACCTTCAGAGCCAGAAGGCCACATTCCTTCCTCTCCTTCTAAGTCAGCCTTGCTCGCGAAAACTGCCAATAACGTACGTCCTAAACCAGACCCCTACCTATGCCACACACCACATGTAATCACAGCCTCTACTACATCGGTCTTTGGACCAAAAACGATCTCTAATGTATAGGTTCCTATGGCTCAAATCCCAGGGTTCAGTCAGTTAATAACAACATATTGAGTGTGTGTCTCTTCCAAGCATAAGTAATTGATGACATCCATTTTTGTAATCCCTTTGGCAGGAATCTCCCCGTAGATATGCTGCCTACTTCTAGAATGCCCAAGACAACCACACTCTGGCCCAGCTCCACTAGTACCTGTGGTTGAGAATCCGGTGGATCATCATCCACTCAGGTTTTATCCCATAGCGATAAAAGCGTTCCTCCATCTCTGCAAATTTAGGGTCCTTGTTCTTTCGCTTTCGACTCTTCTCTTCATCACCACCAAAGTCCCCAGAAGGTGGCTCATCCATATCATTCTTCCGCTGATAATTTCGGAACATCACTTGACAGTGCAGCTCCAACTGCAAGCAGAAAGAGAAATGTCACCAAGGAGCTACAGTCACTCCTTCCACCCAAAAGACTGTGTTCTCATTACCCTCTTTGTTGTAGCCCCCATATCTCTAGCCTGTCCATGTTTACCTGCAGTTCAGACACCCAGGAGCAGTGCCAATAAGACATGCCTTGCCATTTCACAAAGAACTGCCGCTCTGGCCGCCCTTCCAAGGGCTTGGGGGAGGGAGTATTGGGATCAGCATCTGGAGGCCGAGGCACTGGTGTGGGAGATGGTGGCTGACCCCACTTCCAGATTAGAATCTTCTGGACTTTGCCTTTAAGAGCTGGACACTAAGAGAAAAACATGATCCAACACCAAATCGTTACCATTGAGAGGAAATGGTACAGCCCACAGCCTCAATCTTATCCAAGGATTATTAAAATCTCATTGCAAATAAAACTAATCCCAGGACCCTTCTAGGGAAAGAGTAAAAGAATTCCCTCTCCATTTCTGGACTTCCTCCAGGATTTGTGTGACACGATCACTCCTATCTGCTTAACAGAGCCAGTAGCTAGACTTCACAATGACCCAGAACAAGGAAGCATAGAAAACCCGCAGACGTGGAGCCCAGAATGCTTCTCTTAAGCAATCTGAAAGCAGCAAGTGGCCCTTTAAAATCATTCTAAACCACCAAGACACCTGGGCTGGATGTCAAGACAAAGATGAATGTTCTGGGCTAGAATATTGCTCCATTCCTCTTAAGAGAACTAGTGAAGCATCAACTCCTCTGTTCGAAGTTAGTCCTATATTTTCCCAGGACAAAGGTATCTCAAGACAACATGAGGAAGGAAAGTGCCTGTCTCAGGGCTAGAAGGTCTACAGTTCTCCAATGACCTCTCCTGCACCTCAGCCTCATGATGCCTACATATAAAAAGGGTAAACCCTTCTCGCATCCCCCACCCCAGTTGGAATCAGTCACTCACTGTACAACGAGGACAGAGCCACTCGCCGTTGGGAATCTCTGGAAGTGGGGGGTTTAGGCAGTGGATGTGGTAGGAAGAAGGACAGGTGTCACAGCAGAGTAGCTCCCCGCCATCCTTGCAGACCCGACAGAATTCCATATGGTGGTCATCCTCCTCTTCAGGGTCTCCCCCAACCTCTTCCAGGATCTCCTCACCCTCTGAATTGTCCTCTTTAGCCTCCCATTGGATGCCTTCCTTCTCCTGCAGTAAAGGACCAAAGAGTCAGATTATTACCACCCCCCCACCCACCCACCCAAGTCTAAACAATGCTCGTTTCTTTGAAGGTTTCCCAAAGCCCACACCAGCAATATCACCATTTCTACTCCCATCCAGGCCCCCCAAAAAGCTTTATCACCCCGCCCTTCCTCTCAAGGGTCCCAAAGGGCCACAGTGGCCAGGTACTCACACAGTGTGGGCAGCTCCACTTGCCCTCAGGAGCCTTCTCCATATCTGGATCCAGGCAGACCATGTGGTAAGCTCGGGGACAGGTATCACACAGGATGATCTCGCCACCTTGCTGGCACACCTCGCAATAGTCCTGGTGGTCTGTCTCATAACCATCCACAGCAGTCACCTCCTCCTCGCCTGGGCAAGGAAGAGGGAAAGCCCAGTTATTAGAAAAAAACTACCTCCCCCTCCCCGCAAAAAAACCTCACCCCCGATCTGTTTAGGGAGATTCTTCCCCAGTCATTCCCACCCCAACCAATCACATATAAATACAAAAAAGAAACACACCTTTCTTTTTCTTTTTAGTGGTTCGGAGTTTCTTGCGGCTGCGGCTACTACGGCTGGTGGAACCATCGGAAACAGAATAGCTATTGATACTGGCATCATCAAAGTCAGATTCCACATCTAAGTCATCATCCTCACTCTGGAAGAATAAAAAAAAAATAAGGATAGAGGTTCAAGCCAAGACGAGTGATAGAGAAGGAACTCCCTCTTACAAGGGTACCAGAATCCCAGCAAGGACTGTTGTATATGGAGCCTAGTTGCCTTGTTCTGTGGCCAACTCCCCACATCTTATGCACCTACTGTGAAGGCTAGATCCTGACATAAGGTAACATCCTCTCTACTAGATATGGCACCCTCACCAAAGGGATGGGTTGGGCTCTTACCGAGGATCTCTTGCGCTTAGAACCAAAACCTCCCAACTTGATTTTCAGGGGAGCCACTTTCTTGGGTTTAGGCTTCTTGGCATCAGGTACACGAGGGCTGCCCTTGGGCTTCCTCCGAGCATTGGGACCTAAAATTGAGAGAGCAAGTGAGATCATACAATCCAAATACACGTCACAGGGCAAAAGACAGGGGACATAATAAAATTTTCTCCACCTAACTTGGCTTCCTCATGTTCAGCTTCCCAAATTTCCCTCCTAAATCAAAGGTTCATTCCTCCCTCTTGTCTTCCATCTTTGGGCTGATGACAGCATTTCCATGCTTTCTCTATCTTCGCCACCCTAAGCCCATACTAGTCTCCCCTCCCATCAAGTCCTACTTCACCTTTGCCCTCCTTGGTCTTGGCCTTTCGGATAGGCACCTCCACAGGGGGAGGAGGTGGTGCAACTTCAGTGGCTGTCACCATGCTCTCCACCACGGCCACGGCTGCTGCTGCTGCTGCTGCCACTGAAGCCCCAGAACTTCCTTTGAAGGGGTTGTTGGTGCTGAACTCCCTCCACTTTGCACCCAAAACCATCATCATCTTGGAGACAGCAATCTTGGGGTTTTTGGCAGCAATAAGGGGTCTGGTGGAGAAATGGAGAATTAAAAAAAAAGAAAAAGTTTAAGAATATGAGAAAGACAAATAAGAAGAGGTTATAGAAGGACTCTCCCCCGCCTGCCCCCAAGACCCTCCTGTTTACCGGACAAACTGGCTGAAGGCCTTGTAGTTGGTGAGGGTGCGATAATCCTCCTCTGAGAAGACATGGTCAATGTCTTCCATGCCCCAGTCTTCCAGGAGCTGAGCAGATGATTTAGGCTCCTGCAGATACAGCAAGGTCAAAGACCTGACTCCTAGTATCCACACTTGCTAAGGGAATTTGAGTTGAAAGTAAGGTTTGCAAGACCAAGAGAAGAGAGTTGAGAGGAAATTAGTAAAAACAGGTGGGGAGAAAATGTTCTAAGGGACAGAAGAGTGTCTGGGAAACAAAGGACAGAGATTAACAAACAGTACAGAGAAAAGGATGGAGGTCCAGGTACCTTTGAATCATCATCATCGTCATCCTCCTCCTCCTCTTCCTTCCGCTTGGATTTGCTCTTCTTTTCTTTCTTAGGTCCAAGCTTCTTTTTCTTTTTCTTGCCAGGAGTATAGTCGCTGCCCTCACTGTCTGAGCGCAGAGCCACCTCTTCTTCCTCCTCCACAAACTCCGGCCCCTCCCCAGAGCTGTCCCCCAGCTGCCGGCATAAGAGCATACGCTGGAGCAGGAAAGGGGGGGAGAGGGAGACAGACACACACATGCTACACACATGCTGACCTCAGGACAGTCTTGAGGCTTGCCCCCAGGACCTGGCCCGCCACTCCAGAGGAAGAAACAGACCCCCCTGCAGCCCTTCAACCCTTCTCAGCGCCCCTCCCTTCTTCCTTTTAACTCCCCATAACACCCAGTCACTCACTCACCTCCTTTTTTTGGCGCTTGCTCTTAGGGATTTTAGGGTCCCGAGGTTTCTTAGGCTTTTTCTTCTTCTTGAGCTTTGGAGTCTCTGCTTCTGACAAATCCTCTTCTGGGTCCTCTTCGTTTTCTACATATATTTAGCAAAGAAAGGTAGGCCGGGAAAAGATCAATAGCAAAAGGTTAGAGCCTAATCCAGAGGCTTTAGACGTTATTCCCCCACCTCTTGTCCCAGATTCCACTGAAGAGACTGCTATACTCTCCACAGAAGGAAGCTGAGACTCAGGACAAAAACAAAGAGAGAGCTGTATAGACCCAAAATAGGCCTGCCAGGCCAGACCAGGCCCACCGCGGGCAGCTGTCCAGACTCCTGCCTCCTCTCCCTCATCCCTAACAGGAGTCTTCTATACGCTCATCTCCAGTGCAGCTAAATCAAGCTGCTAAGAATTAACCAAATAATAGAAATAGGTCCAGTCCTCCCATAACTGGCCACCAAGTGGTCTATAAATCAGGGAATAAGAATGAAAAGTCCTACCCAGATGACAAAAACTATAGCATACACGTCACCTCATTCCCAAAACGATATTAGTTCAGGGGTCCCAGAAACCACACCTTTCACCTACTCCTTTGAGTCATTCCAGCTCAAAACAACCAGAACCTCCAAACCCCAGGTTCAGTTGCCAGTTCAATCTCATACCCACTCCGAAACATAATTTCCTTTTCCCATTTCCAGCTCTCCTGTTCCTCTCCAGCTTCTCCTGGGTCAGTAGCCTCTTCTCCCCAGGGGCCCAAATCAGCCCAGCTGTCACCATCTCCTCCGCAACCCCCCCATCCTCCTCCCATCTGGCTCCACCTCCTCCCCTGGCTGGAAGCACACACAAAGCCTGGGGTAATACTGAGAGCTCCTGGGCAGGGATAGGTGGGAAGGGGCACAGAGGGGGAGGAGAAGGCCAGGAGGCAGGTTCCTTTGTAACAGACATTCACACCAGCACACCAGCTCCCTCCTCCTTCCACTCTCTCCTTCTTCCCAAGCCACCCCCGCCCAAGGAAGGGGGGAGTAGAGAAGGGAGTGGTGAGAAGGAGGAGTGCCTCACCCACTGAGGAGAGGGAAAATGGCTCCTGACCGCAGAAGCCAGCCCAGGGCACCCAGCTGCCAACATAGGACAGACAGGAAGTGGCGGGGGAAGGGGTGGGGTTGAGAGAGGTAGCTGGGGAAAGACTACCCTCACAGAAGACTTCCCAAATTATTACCTGGCCCCAGGTCCAAATGCCACCTCTCCTAACACTTCCTCTGGGATGACACAGTTCTCAAAGGGCCATGCTAACATCCAAGGCAAGAAAATCCAAGATAAACATGAAGGAAATACTATGAGAGAGACTAGGTTACTCTCTCAATCATAATTATTTTTCCAATCATCAGAGCTAAGATTTAACAAAGGCTCAGTGGAGCTATGGTAAGAGCATACAACTTTCTCCTCAATTCTGATACCTAATTGATTTAACTTGAGGAATGGGAGCCCATAATAAGTCTCTGAAACTCAGTTTCCTCATCATCCCCACCCACAGTCCAGGCCACACATCCTAAACCACCTCTTGCCACCTATCCAACATATGGGAGTCATGGTCACACCAAGAAAAAGAAGTGGTGTACAACAATCTGCTTTCTTCAGTCCTACACATGCTCTCAGCTTCTGACCAACAGAACTAGACCTAAAATGCCTCTGGCTCCGCCTTTCCTGAGCAAGGCAGATACTAAGGAACATGAGACATTAGGCTGGACAAAGCACTATCGGCCTCCCCCCACTCAGCCCAGGATCAGGCCAGGCACAAGAAAGCCCCTCCCATTCCCTTGGGAATGGAACACCAGCCTGGATCTCACCAGAATCATTTTCGTTAAGAGATTCTCCCCAGCAATCCTTGTGTTGTTCTCCCCTTCCTCAATCAGCTACACCTCTAGGTTCTTCCTCTTCACCACCTCCTTAAATGCTAGAAGTATATAGTTAAGGACAAATCCAGGGAGGCAGAGGGTATTCTCTCCCACCCACAAAAGACTCCCAAACTTCTCAGGCAGATAAAGTACTGACATGGCAAGCAGCAAACTGGCTAAGATATAGTGGAGGATTTGGGAAAGGGGCAGGAATGGGGTGTGGCAAGTGGAAAAACTGGGTCATGCTACAGCATGGGGCAGAGTTCATCTAGGGAGGCCGCATGGGCACCCAGTCTACACAGGGGCAGCCCCAGACCAAGGGGCCAGTGGGAAGCCAAGATATGCAACCAACACTGGAGAGCACTACTACTTCTCATGTCCCTCAGAAAGGATAGGATCACCACCACCCTAGGCAACAGCACAGAAACCTGTCACCCTGCCCCACACAGGAGACTCAAGCCTAAGTGTTCTTAACCCAACAGCTGAAGACACAGTAATAAAACTGAACCCTCTCCCAAGTGGCCTCAAGTTGAAGTGAAAATTTGCAACTTATGTGGAAGCATCTCTTTCCCAGACCACCTCAACTTGCCGCTAGAGCTTAGAAGTCAAATATAAAAGGTGTCCCATGGAAAACAAAAAGAGGACCAGCAGGCTCCAGAATGAAAAGAAAACTGTAAGTGGAGAGAATGAAGAAATAGCACGTAGAAAAAAAACGAGCTAGTAAAAATGGTCAAATAAGTAGGTGACTTGGCTGGGGGCTCTGAAGAAGGAAAGGTGAGACATCTACTTAAAAAGCATGACATCAATCATCATTTGAGGGTAAACAAGGGCTACTCCAATCAGGTAGAGTGATTACAACCATACGGGTTTGGCCAGTTCAGGGAGCCACCCCAAAACAGATAGCACAACCCCCAACACACCTACACAAACACGTCATACCACCAGCCCAAACCCCAGGCTACCTGTACAGAGGCAGAGAAGCCTCTGGGAAAAAAAGCCAGGATTATGTCCACTTGCGAGTGGAGGGGGTGTATCCAGGGTGTCATCTCCCTTCTTTTACCCCTCCTGGTATATCCTTCAGGCTATTACATCTTACCTCTAGCTCCCATCATTTCCCTGGCTCCAAACGTTACAGCAATCTGCCTTGTTAAAAGCGCTATAGATCCTAGCTACCCAGCGCAATTCAAACTTCACATAGTTGAAAGAGCACAGAAAACAGGTAACTGATCAGAAGCTAAAAATAATCAGATAGAGAGTAACCAGCACTCCCGCTTTCCTTTCCCCAGCAGCAACCACAGGATCTTAACTAACACAGATGCCAGGCTGGTCTCATCAAATAGCAATCCTCAACCCTCTTCCCCGCCCACCACCACACAACCTCCAGGGGTCCCAGCTACCTGCATTCCTCCAAGGACCCACACAAGGTAATGTGCCTGCCAGCCCAAAGAGCTCCCTCAACTGGGAACTGCACAGCATTCCTTAAGACAAACAGTGCAGCAAGCTTGCATCTCGGTCCGTGGAGCCCAGGAGGCACATGGCTTCCGCCCCGCTCCTACAAAAGCTCCGTAGAAGGGAACCACTCCCTTCGGATGCCCTCCACCTCAGGCTCTGCACAGAGAGAGAAGAACTCACTCCTGCCTCACCGGAGTCACTAGGGAGGGCACAAATGCCTCCTTCCTGCCCGGGGCCTTAGGGGAAGATGTTACCTGGGCGGGGTGGGGGCAAGCTGTTGTTCAAAAGTGCATCCATATCCTCCTCCTCGCTGCCTGCCGAGCAGGGGGACGGGGAGCCCAGGCCCGACGCCATCCCCTTCCGCTCCCGGCCAGGGAATTGGCCCAGCTGCTCCTGCCTGCGGCCTGGGGCCCTCTACACTGGCCCGAGTCACTGTGCGGGGGAGGGGGGAAAGAGAGAGAACAGTCAGTGACGCGCAGTCCCCCTCCCCCACCCCACCCGCTCTTTCCGCCCACCACCACCACCGACCGGCCCCCCCCACCCCAACCACCCTAGCGGGGCACCCGAATCACTCAGGCTGAACTTAGTTCCACACTCCTCGGGGGCCGCCCGGAAGTCGGTTCCCCCACTGAAGCCCCCCAGATGAGAGGCAGCGACGCCCCCGAGAACAGGCTGGTGGAGGCGTGGGGAGGGGGTAAAGCCAGGCTGGACCGAACGGGGTGTGACTGGGGGAGGAGGGTCTGAGTGGCCGCGGCGCGGGGGGGCCGGGGGAGGCGGCCGGCGGCGAGGCGCTCGGGGACACAAGGTCACTTGGGGGTGGGGGGGCGCCTCCCTGCGCCTGGGGAGGGGCCAGTGCCCAGACAGGGCAGCTCTCCAAAGGCTCTCCTCTGGGACAACTCAGGTTCTCCCAAGGAGCCGCGGGGACGAGGGGGCGTGGAGGCTCGGGTGCTCGGGGGGCTGCAGGGAAAGACTTGGGGGTGAGAGGGCTCCCACCTGGCAGGGGGTCGGGCCACGTGTCCCGGGGGGCAAGTGAGCAGAGGGCGTGGGGGCGGGCGCCGGGCATTGTGGGAGACCAAGCCCGAGATGGGAGTCGCGGGGAACCAGACTCTGGCTGGGCTGGGCTGGGCTGGGGCGGGGGGAGGGGGAGCTAGGCGCCCTGCAGGGAAAAGAGAGGAAGGGTCCGCTCCTGTGAGCAGGGGGCGGTCCGCAGGTCCAGGGACGCCTGAGGAAGAGGCAAGTGGAGGGATGACCCTCGGGGCTGGCCAAGCTGAGAAGGGCGTCTCTTTGAGAACCCCGCGCTCTCCTCACCCCAGAGCCGCCGCAGGTCGCGCTGGGTCCGGCCTGGTGTCACTCCCGCTCCGGCTCCTCCTCGCCACGGCCGAAGGGGGGAAAATGGCTCCGGCTCCGGCTTCGCCTCTTAAAGGGCCCGAAACACCGGCCGGGAAATCCCACCGCACAGGCCCCGCCCCCCACGGACAGCCCATAATAACCTCAACCAACTCCAACCCCCCCCTCCACTACCGCCACCCTCCTCCCTAGGTCTCCCGGGCAACCCCCGCCCCCTCGTCGCTCAGGCAACCTTTGGCCACGCCCCCTTCGAGCGCGCGCGTGTCACCCAGGCAACCACCCACCTCCTGGCCATCCCATAATACACATGGACACCCCCCCCCATATACAAACACACACACATACTCCATACACATATATGCCAGGATAGTTGACATCTCATAATATTGCAGACCTTTTGCAACTAACCCTTCCCCCCAGACATCCCATAATAGCCATCCTTTGCCAACTTCTTCACTCTTGGCCCTAATGCTAACATCCCATAATAATTCGTCACCTCTCCCTCCCCATGGCCATCCCATAATAAGCACCCCGCCCAGCACTTCAGCCTCACATCCCATAATACTCATCCCCATCCCCCACAGACATCCCATAATAATCACTCTTCATCCACCCCCAGTTTGATATCCCATAATAGTCAGAAACTCACCCCCCCACACACACACACTAACAACAACGGACACTTAGGCCTCTTCCCACACACACACATCTCTTAATCGGTCTCCCACTTTCTATACTGACATCCCATAATAACCAACCCCCTGGAGCTGCCCTCAACCCCTGCAGGCTAGGGTCTAGATCTTCATACCACCACCCTCAGCCTTTACACATTCATTCAGGCTCCACAGCCCATAATAACCACTCCTCTCTTATCAAAGAGATATCCCATAATGATCAGTAGCCCTACTGTCACCCTACAAGATGGACATCTGATCTCCTTTCCTCTAAGGCTGGAAAGATATCCCATAATATTTACTCCCCCACCCAAACTCTGACATCCCCTAATAATGCAAGGAGCCAGTGGTCAATCAAACATACCATAATACTACTAGCACAACCCAGCATTGCATCCCATAATGCTTCATGTCCACTCCACCACCCCATACCTTTCCAGCCAGGCATCCCATAATAGTCATATTCATACCTCTCCCATTTCCAGATGCTGTCAGTGTATTCTAACACTTAGAGCAGCCAGGGTGAAGCAGGCTACCCACTTTGCTCTGTCCTCACCCTGACTTGTACACACCTTCATCCCGTTCTGGGCCAAAGCAGTATCCTGGAATAAAGCCTCTTGACGACTAGGGCAGACCCTACCTTCCTTCATCCCATCATTTAGAGACACTCAGAAACTGAGAGTCAACCTAGGGACCCACGTAAGCCCACCAAAATTCAGATTACCTCCAGACGCTTCCCTCCAGCTCTTAAGTTTTGAGTAAGACCAATCAAATACCATGCTGGCCAGATGAGCCATTTACATAAAGTTTAATTCACCCTAGAGCATCCCATAATAATTACAAACACCCATCTAAAAACCATTTCTCAACATTCCAGCAGTCCTCTCCCCTCCCTACCCCACCTCTCCAGGTCAGGTGCTCCATTTATCAATGTCCCTAGGCCACTACTATGGATGAAAATCCATCCCATCATGATGTGAACTGAGGATGCTGCTACATACACACCAAGAGCCAAGACCTGATCTCCCTCTACTCACTACTAGTCACATGCATTCAACAGATGTTGACAGAGTATCTAGCAAGGCACAGAGCTGGGCACCATAGGGAAGCATGAGCAACAAAATTATGAGGCCGGATAGAATGTCTGGTGTCAAGGGAGAACTGAGTACTAGTTCCCAATTTCCTTTTACAAAGAATAAAACATTCCAACTGGTCTCAGAGAATTCACATCCCAGTAGAGTTTCTTGGTGGTCCTTCTAGAGGATAAAAGGTGTTCCAAAAGGGATGGCTGGTCAAGATAATGTATCTGTTCCCTACATATTTTGATTGGAAAGTGATGTTCATCATCCAGCATTCTTAATACTGAAATTCTGTAATATTATCAGGTGCTTCCTTCTTGACTCGTCAACATGCCAGAATTGATAGTCTCATTCCTGAACACCAAGTTCTGCTTACCCTCAACGTCCCATATTTTTCAGCCACTTTCTCATTTTATATCTTGAAGTCTCATAATACTTCCAACTGCCCTCATTCTCATCTCGTTGAGGCCACATTCTCCACCCTGCAAAAAATTCTCTGTTATGTAATATTCACCATCTTCCCCTGTGTGCAAGTCGACATCCCAAGATGCCTTTTTCATTCAATTATGCCACAAGGTAGCCTCCCAACATATCCACCCCCTTCCCTAACTGTGCTTATTGTGCAGCCACCTGGGGGCCCAACCTGAGAAAGCTAGAGAACCAAATCTTGAAACCCTTTGGCCCTCAGAGAACCTGAGCCTATAGGCCTGTCACTTTCCCGAACCTGAGTGAAAACCAGTATCTCAGCACCACTGCCCCCCAAACCACAAGTCAGAGATAACGTCTTCCTCTGCTCTCATGTGCCTTTTTCACACAAGTCCAAAACCTATGGCAGTGGGACAGGTTGAAGAGAAACCGGAACTTCCTCCTAGGAGGGGCTCTTCCTGACCAGAAGTGAGTGGGACAAACCTCATACCATCTCTGCATTGCCCTTCTGATCTCACTTCCCTAGAGAAAGGGCCTAGCCAGATGATTCTCTCCTCCTCTGGGAGCCACAGGGCTGGAGAACTGGCAAGGAGAAATCAGTTCAGGAGAAGCAAAGCTAACTTCGGGAAATCACTACCCTTTTGCTTCCAAGCAGAGTACCAGTGATGCTGATTCTATCGGCTCCTGCCCGACTTAACTCCCTGGTCCAGCCTTTTGCCACATCTATTGTGGCATGCAAGCCATTTCTCCCATTCTGCAAAGCTGCCATAGGCTTCCTCATTAAATTCTCTTGACTTCAAAACCAGACCCCATTCATTTGTGTAAACCCTCCCCCATGCTTATTCTCAGTACTAAGAATGAGCCTTGTGCTTCTCACCTTGGGGAGAGAAGGCAGCTCTTTTAAGATACTATAATGTGGGCATACCTCATTTCAAGAAGTTTCTCCTTCTATATAGAGCTGTGAGACACCTATTATGCCTTCCTTTCTCTTCATTTCTCTAGGGGATCTAGCCTGCCTCTGGGCCTCAAATTCCCTTCTGTAATATCTCTATCTGCCCCTTTTCTTCTCATGTACATACTACATTACTACAGTGATTCATAATATAAACTAGGAAGAGTTTTATAATTGGGTAGTCACAGCCTCTTGCCTGTGATGACAAACACTGGTACCTTTTGTGCTCCATGGCCTCATCCCTACAGGTTCTACCCACGTACCCCCTTGCTTCTCTTACTTCCCACCTCTCCCTAATACCACGAGGAAGATTGAGTTCTAGAGAGAGCTAGGATGTGTGTTTGTGTTGCTTTTGTGGTCTTTATGTTTCTATGCTTCCCCTCCCTACCCTGGCCCCATGCTACCCTCCTGGATAAATTATAAATAAACCACTAACATGATTGGTCCACAGAGACTAAAGGTGGCATAATCTCCAGATTAATGCACCCCGTGGGACAGCATCTCTAGCCAGTTACCTTAGAGTTCTGTTTCCAACCCATGATACAGAAGAACTTAGAATAACACTCAGGGTTGCTGTCCTTGGAGTTTTCAGCCCATGCTCTCTAATTCCTCTGTACACTTGTTTTGTGTGAGCCCTAGAAACTCTGCTTATAAGAGGTCTAAGGGATCAGTGTTCTGCTCTGTCAGAAAAGGTTTGGGAAGACAACATAAAGAAGAAAAGCCACAATGACAGTACGCTTTGATGGCCAGACGGGATGCAGGTGGTACAGGGTTTGCAGGGTAATGGGCCAGGCATGTGTTTTTCAGGAGCCAACCTAACCTCTATTCCTTGATTGTAACTGCAAGGTGGCAAAGCTCCCTTGCCGCCCCACCTGAGCTACGGTCCCAAGGGTCAAATCTGGGAAGGTAAAGAGAAAGGGGAGTACTTGGATACTCTGCTCATCTAGGAGAACTGCTCCCTTTGGTGTGCCACACAGCTGAAACCCAGATGTTCTCATTGCCAGCCTAGCACTGCAGGTCCTGGACTCAGCAACCCTACAGCTCACAAGCCATCAGCTACAAGGACCCAGGTGTCCAGGGTTCAGAGTTGGCTAGCTCTAGTCTGCCCCAGGGCCCCTTCAAACAGCTGTGACGGAAGAACCTCTCCAGCCAGTTACTCTTGCCAGGCCTCAGGTCTGGCTCCAGGGCTCACCCACCCTCCCCAGCTCCTTCCCTCCCTCTTCCTTCCTTTCCTTCCCCCTGCCCCCACTCCTCAGAGCTTCACCTACCCAGGACAGCCCCACCCAGCTGTACAGGGCACAGCCCATAATAATCCTTCTCCTTGCTAGCCCCCACCCCCCCAAAAAAGAGAGGCGGCCATCCCATAATAGCCACCCACAAGAGACATTCCGCGGTGACCGCCCCCTCCCTGCAGAGCTGCCGGGAGCAGCCATCCCATAATAGCTGGCCGCCTGTTTTACTGGTTACCGCTGTGGAGGGAGCTGGAGAGGAAATAGAGGGGAGGGGGAAGGGAAGGAAGACCCAGGCCCCCCACTTTGGAGAAAAGAGGGAGAAGGGGAAGGAGAGTGGCCCAAGGTAATAGGGAGCCATGAGATCCCGCGCAGGTGGGAGATGTGGTCCACTGGCTACCACAAGTCTGCTTTGGTGCTTTCTCCCCATCCCTAGGGACTGCCTTTCCCCCTCAGCGCCCCGGAGGTGGCTTCTAGTTAGGGGAGATGCCTAGGATGGGTTGAGGTGTTCAAAGTGTATGTGTGTGTGTGTGTGTGTGTGTGTGTTGGGAGGGGTGGATGTCAGGTGTTCCCTTGGGCTGCTTGAGTGAAGGCAGACCTTAAGATGGCAAGAGAGTTAAGGGGGGGGGGTTGAGAAGAGCTTCTCCGGCCCTCCCCACTCTGCACCACCATCCCATAATAATCCCCCCAGCCCCCCTCCCCCTCCCACACACGACATCCCATAATATCTTCTGGAGAAGCAGTCCCCGCAGTAGGTACAAAGAGCTATCCCATAATATGCTCCCCACCCCCACTCGCCACCCCCCCCAACTTGGCCCCCCCTCAGTCACATGCAGCCGGTGCCATCCCCCGCTGCTCCCCCCTCTGGCCACCGAAGGCCTTGCCAGCCCATAATACTCTTGCCTCTGGTCGCAGGAGGCCTCCAGCCCATAATATTCCCTTCCACCACCACCCCC
The DNA here is from genome assembly GCF_000151845.1 of Pteropus vampyrus. Lineage (NCBI taxonomy): Eukaryota > Metazoa > Chordata > Mammalia > Chiroptera > Pteropodidae > Pteropus > Pteropus vampyrus. The sequence continues at coordinate 2,099,580 of NW_011888897.1, read as the reverse complement.
CCCTTCCCGCCCCGCACCCCTTCCTCCCGCCTCCAGTTGGAGCCGGGCCTCACCAGCCCATAATAGTCCCCAGTCTCCTAAGGCTGTTCCAGCCCATAATACTCTCCCTGTCTCCTAAGGCCTCTCCATCCCATAATACTGCCAGACGCCTGACCTGTGGGCCAAACACCAGCCCGTTCCACACATCGAGGCTGTGTCAGCGCCGCCGGTCTCCCTCCCCGTCCCTCCCTCCGCCCTCCTCGGCGCTCTCCCTTGCAGGCTCTCTCCCGCCCTCCTGCCCTGGGCCCCTCTCCTGGCCCCACCCTGTGCCTGCCTGGGCCCTGACTTCCCCTCCAGCCTCCTCTCCTGCCCTTTCTCCTTTGCTTGGTTCTTCATCCCTTGCCCCTTTCTCCTCTCCCTTTCAGGCACTTTCCACTCACTCCTGTGGGTGGACCGCTGGTCCAGTGGGGAGAGAGTGCCCCCAGAGGGCAACAGACCAGTCACTGCCCCGGAAAACTGGGCTTGACCCAGCACTGTGGAAACTTACTCAGCCTGCCTTGCTCACCCATCCCCTGACCCTAGTTCTGATTGATGGCAGAGCTCTGTCTGGGTGAGGATTCACCTGGAGCCCTTGCTGTCTTCCAGAAACCCTCGCCTTGGGCATCACAGACTTTACCAATGGCACCTCCTCCCCCACACTCTCGTCGGAAAGAGAGCTCCCCCTAAGGGATGCCTCTCAGGTGCCTTTCAGAAGTGAGCTCATTGACCTTCACAATAACCCAGTAAGTAGGTATTATGATCCCCACTTCACAAAGGAGGAAACAGGCTCAGAGAGGTTAAGTAACTTGCTAAAGTCACATTGCCAAGAAGTTTCAGAGATGAAATGAGTACCTGGGTTTGTCTGATTCCCAAGTTCAAAGAACCTTTGGGATCACTGAGACCTGTGTGAAGAACTTCACTTCTTGGTGCTTTCAGTGGTCCTCTGGAAAGATTAGCACGCTGAGAGTTACCCAGCCTCCCTTGTCTCCAGGGTCTTCTGAAAGGATGGAGAACAAGGCCCAAGATGAGATTAACTTCCCCTCCTCATTTCTTCCACAGGACTCTGGGTAGCAACCTGCTAAGATTTCCCTCCAGACCATTCAGGGCTGAGAGAGAAGCATTTCTGCCCCTTTGGGATCCCTTACCTCTGATCTGATTCTCCTGAATTTTATTTCAAGACCAGCAATTGTTACTCTTCCTCCAACTATTCTCGCCATGTGGCAGGACCATCCTACAGAGGAGACAGACTTTGAGGAGAACTCAGGAGAGGTCTCCTTTTCAGTTCAGTTGCTGAACAATCAAGAGTGCTGCCTAGGAAATGTTGGGTATACCCCTGCTTAGGGAGGGGAGCTTTGGCCAACTGCACAAAGCCTGAGCCATCCTGCCTGTGTGTACCACAGCCACACTGTGTTCCGCACAGGGGCCTGAGGCAAAGTGGAGACGGAAGGGCAGGTGTGCTATAGGGTGAGTGGGTTAGTGTACAGAGGAAGAACTGGGGAAGGGGACAGAGATGGTACAGCAGCTCCAAGGTGAGAGGGGCAGTCAAGAGAGGTGATGTACATGAAGAGGGAAGGAGAAGAAAGGAAAGCAAGGATGAGAAGATGGGAAGAACCAGGGAGAAGAGATATGGTAGGATGTATTGCAAATATCAGGAGTTTGGGAGCCAAAGAGATACTGTGCCACTAATTGGTTGTGAGACCTTAAGACCTCAGCAGGGTATTTCACCTGTAAAATGGGAATAATCATCATCCCTAACTCAGAGGATTATTGTAATAAATAAAATAACATATTTTAAGCACTAAATTGAGATCTTGGCATACAGAGATTATTTTAAAAACTTGTTAATGCTCTTCTCCCTCCATATAAGATTTTCTCATTTTCCTCTTTTGGATTTTCCTAAACCTCAACTCGGTTAACTCCAGGGCATGGGTTGGGGCTCTGTGATTCCCACAACCTTCATCCATCATACTACCCACCCAATAATTGGGGAATCCTATGAAAATGGCGGTGGCTACAGGTTTTATTAAATTTCCCCAGCCAGTTATGTCAGGTTCTATTCATTCCTCCTCTGTCTGCCACATCTCCTTAATCTATTCTTGCCTCTCTGTTCTCATGATGGAAACTCTTGGGATATACTGATGTGGGGAAACAGTCCACCAGAGCTTAAACACCAGAGATTTCACACTGAAGACAACCTATTTCCATCCACCTCCACCGCCGCACTTCTCCTGGACTATTTTAATAGATTCTTGACCAGTCTTTCTTTCCCCTTAGACTCTCCCCGCCTTATTTCCAGCAGTTTATCCCGCACAGTATGTCAGGGTGGGCAAAACCTCACTCAAGAACCTTCAGGGGGCTCCCATTGTTCACACTAAATTAACTACCAACACCTTACCTTGCATTCTTGCATCTTCTGTCTTGAAGGATGATTATTGTTGACTTGCTCTTTGGTCTCCACTAGATAGTAAACTACTTCACAGCAAGATCCAACTGTTCATCATTCAACAAATATTTATTGAGCACTTCTTTTGTGCCAAGCACCATGCTCGTTGCTGGGGATACATCAGAGAACCAACCAAAAATCCCTGCCCCCAGGGAGGGAGCTTACATTCTACCTGGGGAGATGGGGAGACAGACAATAAACTATAAAAATTATAATAAATAAATAAGTAAATTATATAGTATGTAGAAGATACTTGCTATGTGAGTTTTAATTACTTTGGAATTCATTCACATATCTGCATATAAAAATACTCAAGTAATTTTTTTAAATCGTGTTCAGTTTGGATATGGCAAAGTGCTGAGACTTTACACTAGGACAATGTTTGGTGCTTCCAAGACTGGAAGGGCATGGGTCCTGAACCCTAAGGATGAAACAAAATGGAACAAGTGCTAACCACCAGGCCTCTTCCAGAGCAGCAGGAGGTAGGGACCTATTCCAGGGCTCTAACCTCTGGCCAGATGGTGGAAGACCCCGACTTCAAGGCTATCGCTGAGGAATTTGGGTCAGTTCTCTGGTTTGGCCACCAGGGGTCATTTTTCCCCTGTAAATCACGGTCTGGACCATCACATAAAGACGCACACAAAAGGCTGACTCCAAACTAAAAAACGGAGAAACAGAGAGGAAAATTCTGTTACACACACACACACACACACACACACACACACACACACACACACACACACACACACACACACACACACACAGAAACATACAGCATTGAGAGAAACAGGGACAGAAATGCATATAGGACACACCCATGGCAACAACTCCTTCACTAATGCCAGTGTCTCAAGATGTCATAGTGCAAACTCTGCAATCCCTCCCAGCCCCCGACTCCAGTAAAGAGGGAAAGAAACAGTAGGTGGCCCATAAACCAGTCTTTCATTTCCCTTGCCTCCAGCTTGCCAAGAACAGTCAGCCTATTCCTGTCCTCCCCTAGCACTCTAACTTCCCTGTAAATTCTTCTTCTGGCTGTGGCACAGTTCCTTTTCCGTCTCTGGAGAAGCCCCACCCTCTCCTCCTGACTGTGTGACTTGTTCCACCCCCACTTTAGGGCTGCTGCTCGAGGAAGCCCAAGGCAGAGTTCCATTTGGTGTGCAAGCTCCTACTGTCCGCCCCCCCAACCCCAAGCCTTAAGGACTATAACAAGTGATTTATTGAGCATTGCTCTCTCCCATAGCAATAAAAAATACAATGTATATAATGCCCTGGGAAGTTACACAGGAACTCTAATACTTTGGGATAGGTATGGTTCTCAAAGTGCATTCTGGGGACCCACTGTTTGAGGAGTCCACGAGGTCAAAACTGTTTTCATAACACTATTGGGATGTCATTGTCTTTTTCACTCTTATTGTCTCACAGGTATACAGTGGAGTTTTCCAGAGGCTTCATGAAATGTGATATCATTGCTCTCACAGCTAATGGAATGTGTGCTTGTGTATTTCTCTTTCTAAAACTTAGTTTTAATTTCTAATATGTTATCAAAAGAATAAAGCATAAGCAAAAGGTCTTTAGAATCCTCAATTTTTCAGTGTAAAGGGGTCTGAGACCCAAAAGTTTTGAGAACTGCTACTTTAGTACAAAGAATTTTTTCCTTATTCTAGATGTAGAAGTGGATGGGGGGAGAATTTAGGACCTAGACTGGAGGAGGTCTTGAAAGGGGGTTGAAAAGACCTCAAAAGGGGAACAGGGACCAAAAGTTTTTGGGGAAAAAACTGAACTCACCGATTTCCCTGCCCCCAACCACCCCATGCTGGGTGTCAGGTCTAAATTGTTACGAGTCTCTAAACAAGAAGGAATCCCGATTTTGTCCGTATCCAATAAACTCTTGTATTATGCCTCAGTGCTGGGCAGGGGAAGACCAGGTGGAAATGAAAGTGGGTGGCATCTATGTCTCTAAGACTGCTGTGGTCTGTCTAAATCCAGGACACCCATTTTCTGCTCCATCTATGTCGGCAGTGTTTCAAGACTCCGCCTCCCACACACACCCCCTCCGTGTCAAGGGCATTTCAGTAATCCTCTGCCTCTGCATTGACAGGCTCATAGCATCACTTCCGACGGACTAAGGGGTCCTCCCTATGCTGACCATCACCAATTTAGAGACATTTCCACCAGCACTCTTCCTTCCCTGTGCCCCTTGCTCCCAAACTTTGTTCTTGTCTGCATTAATGCAGTTGCCACTCAGAAGTCCAAGTGTCCGATCCACTTCTCTCATGCGGATACCCTCAAAGTCAGTGAGTGTGAGAGGCGCGATGGGGTGGGGGTGGGGGTGATCGAGCTAGGGCTCGATGTGCGTTTAGAGGGCAGAATCCCCGGGGCACTGGGTGAAGGGCGTCCCGGGCGTGGAGTGCCTGAGCAGTTCCTGGCTAGCGGCAGCCAGACTAGTGGTGTGAGTGGTCTCCGCGGGCGTCTGGGTGAGCGCCGCCCCATCCCCGTTGGTGGCCAAGGCCCTGGGCCGGAGCGGAGAGCCCAGGCCGCGCAGCGTGTTGCGAAAACCCTCGGCGCTGAAGTAGTACGCCAGTGGGTCCAGCACACAGTTGGCGCCGGCCAGCAGCACCATCACCATCAGCACCCCGCGCACCTGATTGCGGGCCGCGTGACTCGCCACCACCAAGTTGCTCCGCAGCAGTCCGTAGACGGCCAGCGTGGTGTTGTACGGCACGAAGCACAGCAGGAAGATGACCAGGTTGACTAGCAGGAGCCGCACCGTCTTCCGCCGCCGCCGGCTTTGAGTGGCGTCGGGCCGCGCCAGGGTCCAGAAGACCCGGCCCGACGAGTAGACCACCGCTACCAGGGGCAGCAAGAAGCCCAGTCCCTCGGCCAGCAGCACGAGCGGCAGCAGGCCGCCCTTCCACAGCTCGTCGCTGAAGCTCTCGAAGCACAGGCGCACCTGGATGCCGCGGTAGCTGCAGGGCGAGGGCCTGTGCACGAGCATGGTGGGCACGGTGAACACCAAGATAAGCGCCCACACGGCCAAGCAGAGCAGCCGCGCTACGCGGGGCCGCCGCAGATGGCGCAGCCGCAAGGGATGCACGACCGCGGCGTAGCGGTCCACGTTGATGAGGGTCAGGAAAATGCAGCTGCCATACAGGTTCATCTGGAAGATAGCGCCCGCCGTCTGGCACAGGAGGTCCGGAAAGGGCCAGTAGTGCAGCGCGTAGTAGGTGAGGCGCACAGGTAACGAGAGGGTGAATAGCAGGTCGCTGGCTGCCAGGTTGCACATGTACACGCTGACTACTGAGTGCACGCGCAGTGCGCGCAGGAAGACCCAGAGGGCCAGTGCATTGAGTGGGAGCCCTGCAGCCAGCACTATGCTATACACCACCATGTGCAGGCGGTGGGTGGTCTGGTAGTCAGGACACGGAAAATCAGAGCTGATGATAGAAGCGTTTGCCGAGGAGTTGATCAACATCATGCCAAAGCGTACCAAGGAGCTAGGCTCGGGGCATCATGGGGCACACCAGGGCCCTGGCATTGCGTTCATCTCCGGGGAAGGGCCTGGAGGCTACACAGAGATAATCTCAAAGCAAGTAGAGGCAGGGCATGGGAATGTGGGCTATGGTTGCTGAGCAGTTGGCTGCAAGGAGATGGATGCCTTTGGTGACAGCTTCATCATCTGGAGATCTGGAATAGAAAGACAAACCAAAAGTCAAGATTATACAAAGACAGGGTTGAAGAAACAAATGTTTATCTAGCTAAACTGGCCTGCCTACTTCTTCAGCCTCAAGTCTTTTCCTTATCTTCCAGCCAGCCAGAGTAGCTTTCTGCAGCAGGGCTGTGTAGCATAGTGTCAGACTGCCTGGATTTAAATCGTGGCTTTGCCAATTTGCCTAGTTTTTGTCCTCAGAAAAGTGACTTAATCTCTCTGACCTCATTTTTCTTACCTGGGGCGGGGGGCGGGGGGCGAGGAGGGAAGATTCCTTAATTTATGAGGCTGTTAGATTAAGTGAGATGATATACATAAAGTGTTTATGCTATTGTTATCTAATAATTTCTCTCCCTTTCTTCTACAAATACTCACTGAGCCTTTAGAATGTTCCAGGCATTTTCACAGTAGTGAACAAAACAAAGGCCTTGCCCTCACCTACTTTCATTCCTTTGGAGGGAAACAGGTAATAAAGTGCAATCAAACAGGTATTATGTCAGGTAGTGACCAGTACTATGGAGCACCTCCCCGGAACAGGTGCTGTGCTGGCTCTCCATTATTTAAAGAATAAAGTTCAAGATCCCAAGTACAGTACAAAATCCCAGCCTCATTACATCCACTGTTGCTCCTGTGTAGGCTGAGTTTGTGCTCAGAGCACCCTGGTTAGCTTGCTTATTTGACCTCTCTTTCTGTTTCTTCATCTGTAACATGGGGATAATAATATAACAGGGCTCTCATAGGCTGTTTGCACACAACCGCAGTCCTGCTAGGCAGAGTAAGGCCTTGTGAGTTGAGCTTTTCCAGGGGCTTTCCTGGAGGGGCTGACTAGAGAGCTTCCCAGATGGGGTTCTATGATAGGGGAGAGATGGTGGTTTGATAGTGAGGGCTTAAAAGGGACCCTAAGCCCAAGGAGCAGGGCAGTGAGGTGAGGTAGTACCACAGGTGCTGATGAGTCTGGTGGAGAGAACAGACCACAGCAGCTGCAGTCCTCAGGCAACAGCTGGCAGACCAAGGCTAAGTGGTAGAGAAGCCAGAGGATCCCGCTTTCCTTAATCTCGCAAGGCCACAGAAGCTACCCAGATGCCATCTATTGTGTGTGTGGTAAAATATACATAACTTAATATTTACCATTTAACCATCTTTTTTTTTTATTCTGCCTCAGATTTATTTGTACAAATAGCATAGGACACCAGCCCAAAGCAGACAGCAGCCCAGGGGTCACACCAGTCCTTCCATCCTCACATCAGCAGACAGAGGCTTCTACTCTGGAGCCTTCGTGGGGGGCTGGGCACCTTTGGGAGCCAGAGCCTGAGCCTGAGCTGGAGGCGGAGCTGCTTGGACCTCGGTTTGAGCCTTGGCCTTGGACTTCGGCCAGCAGAGCCTGAGACACTTGGCAATATGGGCGCGAGCACATTTCCCAAGCTTGGGGTGAATGATGTAGGCAAGTCGACTGAGCTTGTGGCTGCCGCCCTTTGGGATCTTGGACTTGACCTCTTTGGGCTTTCTGAGAGCCTCGATAGCCTCCACACGTGCACTCATGGCATTGGCGTTGCTGGCTTTCATCTTCTTCAGCCCTTTCTTGTTATGCTTCTTGGCAAAGCACATGTTCCTCGGGAACTTGGGGTCCATGCCCTTGAGAGATTCATATCTTTGTGATTTGGGTTTCTTGATGCCATTTTTGTGCCATTTTCAGGACTGGTTGTGCGTGGTCTGGTTCTTGGACTTGGCCATGTCTGCACCGAAGCCCACGGCTCCTGAAGCGTCAGGCCCATTTTAACCATCTTTAAGTGTACAATTCAGTGGCATTAAGTACATTCACATTAAGTACAATGTTATGTAACTATCGCCACTACTTCCAGAACTTTTTCACTATCCCAAACAACTCTGTACTCATTAAACAATAACTGCGCATTCCACCTCCACCACCACCCCTGCCCTCCAGCTGCCAGTAACCTCTATTCTACTTTCTGTCTCTATGTCTTTGCCTATTCCAGATACCTCATATGAGTGGAGTCATATAATAACTGTCCTTTCCTGTCTGGTTTATTTTACTTACAATAAGGTGTTTGAGGTCCATCCATGTATATGTATCAGAATTGCATTTTTTTTATAGCTGAATAATATATTCCATTGTGTGTGTGTGTGTGTGTGTGTGTGTGTGTGTGTGTGTGTGTATTTACCACATTTTGATTATACATTTATCTGTCAATGGTTACATGAGTTTTTCCACCTTTTGGCTATTGTAAATAATGCTGTTTACAATAGCATGAGCGTCCATGTGCCATCTTTAGGGAGATGAGCGTCCATGTGCCATCTTTAGGGAGAGAAACTGTCCAGAGACCTGGAGCAGTTATCCTAAGATTCTGTAGTTATTTCTTTCGAAAGGAACTGCTTAAATTCTTACATGGGATCAAGTTGTAAACTTGAGTATAAGAAGTTTTCTTTTGGGGTTTTTGTTCGTTTGTTTTCCCTCTAACCACAGCTACCAGCAGTTTAAGACTTGTAAGAGATATAGCAGAAGAGTTATCATAGCTGTTCCCAACTGTACTGTAATTAGCTGTTCTTAGTCTGTATCTCCCACTGAACTGTGAGCTCCTTGAGGAAGAGGCTGTGGACTGTGACTTCTTCATCTTTGCATCCCCAGCACCTTTGTCAATAAATGTTGAGTGAAATAGCTGTCATTTACTGATCATTCACCATATCCCAGGGTATTTTACATGCATAATCGCTAATCCAACATCCCCTTGAGGTCAGTGTTTATTCTCATTTTCACAGGAAAGCAAACAGAAGCTCAAGAGCTCAGTTGGTGAGGAGCGAAGTCATGATTTACACCCAGGACTGCCCAGCTCCAAAGTCCAAGTCGTCCAGTGCTGCTTCCATCAAGAGTGGATGGTTGGAGTTGAGGATGCATGGTATACAGAGCACCTGGTCTTTTAGATCTGCCTGTATGAAACCTGTGCCCACAGATAAATTGTTTTACTTCCTCATTTGTCCAATTGATATATACTTTATATCCCACTTCCTTCTTTCTCCCACAGCAAACACCGATAACACAGGCTCATCTCTTCTACACATACAAATATGCCCCTCTTTACTATTTTCCCTTACCTGCTTAAGCACTTAGCTTGCTACTTTGAATTCCTCGGGTTGTTTTATGTCTGTTCATTTCCTCCAACTAGATGATAAAGTCCTGGGTTGGGACCTAGGACTTTTCTTCCGAAGCTTGCTCACATTTCAGTCTCTCTACTTAGCAGGCCCTTGTGGTAGTCATTGGCTGCCTGGCAGGATATTGGCCCCTCCCCCCATGTTTGCCCATACTATAATTCGTTACAGTATCTCTTGTATCAATCCAGGCAACTAACCACTAATTACCCACTCCTGACTATCTTATCCACCTGTATAACTCACTGAGTAAAAGACCATGTCCCTTAAAAGGTGTGTTTGGAAACAGCTTATATTAAAATTTCAATAACAGTTTACACCATACTTACAGTAAAACTTTATCATTCTTAACCATTGCTCGGAAAATCAATAGCTCCTTATAACTGGGAGGCACATACTAGACACTGAATTAGTGAATAAATAATTATTTTCCAAGAATTCCAAGTCTTTCTGTCAACAGTTACAATGTTAAACAGACAAAAATGTATTAGGTAAGCTGCTACTTAAAGTTAAGAATCCTTTAGTAAAGCAGATGGCAATGCTATTCTCATTCCAAAAGAAAAAGTCCTTGGGTTTCTCTATAGTGGAACCTATTTATATATTTAAAAAAAAAAAAATCACCCTTTTCTGACAGACTCACATAGAATGGCCCGAGCTGAGAGTTGAGAGCTGACAAGCCCCTGCCCTGGTCCCCACCCCATCCGCCTGCTTCCCTGGAGCTTCCGTCAGTGGAGCTGGACGGGCGCAGTGCCAGGCCAGATGGCAAAGATGAGAAAACTGCCAAAAAGGAGGCAAACAGGAAATGGAAGGAGGGTTCTAGATGTGAGGAAGGGGCAGCCCTGCCCCCTTTCTCCAATCCTGCCTGGAGGAAGAGGTCAGGTTATGGGGGAAATATAAGAAGTGAGGAAACAGCAGCTACCCCAGAAAAGGACAGCCACTAGGGTTTCATTTCACCAAGGAGAAGAAGAAACATGATATGGAGGCCCACATAGGCTCAGTCACCTCAACACATGTGGATGTGGTAACATAAGCATACTGCCACACACATGTACCTGTGCCAGGACACAGAGCAGTATAAGTGCACTGAGATTTACACACAAGATCTCTAGTAATATCCCTAGCAGATCCCTAGCCATGAATGTCTCTACATACTCTGTAACACACAAGTATGTGTATGCATGGAGGCACGGACAATCAGCCCCTGGAGGAAGGTCAGACATAGCCTCTGCCTTAGGGGACCATGGTCTTACACAGACAGGCATGGCCAGACAGCTTCAAGAGCCCATATTCATGCTGATGTGCACAAACAGATCCCAGCCCCAAGGCACTGAGGGGCAAACATGAGGCGGCCCTGGGGACTGCGCCATCCCACATCATCCGCCCACCACACCACTGACACACCAGAGCATGTGCGGCCACTTTGCTCCTGCCTGCGTCTCTGTCCTTCAGCCTCTCACGTGCACATTCGGGCCCAGCTTCCTTTTGTCTTAAGGGCCTCTCAGACCTGTCTCATTGCCCTCTGAGCTGGGCTGGGCACCACTCTTTGCTGAGATAAGCTAGAGGGACAGAGCTATTTTCTGCCATAGGCAGGAAGTGAGAATGAGAGAATAAAAGTGGGGAGGAGGCTCGATCATGATCATTCCCTCTCACCCTTCCATACAACCTACCCGCGGTATCCACACTTCTGGCATCTGACCAACAGTGCAGACAGGAGCTGAAGGCAAAGGAATAGGCAATTTGGGACAATGTTGGGGGCAGAGAGGGGAGAGAAATACCTCTTCTTTGTCCAACTTTTCTGTCTGCCACCCTCTCCGGGCACTTCCCCCCTTGTCCCTTCCACATATTCACCAAATGCTTTGTTTTCTCTCTGACTCCTCTTTTTAGTAATTCACATTCTTTAGAAGTTTGAAAAGAAGGAATCACAGATCTCCCCACTCCCCTTGCCCCAGACGATCAGCTCTAGAATAGCCCCAATCTCATTTTAAATTCTGGATCGTGGCCAGTTCAGTGTGTCCCACCCATACACTGGGTGCCCTCTAATCTGCCTTGTGAGCTAAGCCCATTTCCTCTGCTGCTGTGCTCAGGCAGCGATTGGGAGGACGCACCCTCTACACACAGACGAGCTTATTTATAAAGACCTCTTGAACCTGAAACTAGTATAAAATAATATTGAATGTCAACTGTAATTAAAAAAAAAAATTTTTTTTAAAGACTAAAAAAAATAAAGACCTCTCAATATTTGTATATTCAGACTCCCCAAACGGATCCAAACTGTGCTAAGCCTCCAGCAAAACCTTAATGTGGTCTAAAGGCTTTGTAAAAAGCTCTGTCCCAGAGCTGCTTTGGGGACTCAGATGAGTTCTGCTCATCAGCTTGTCCTGGGTCTGAGAGCTCTGTGGCGTGGAGAGTGTAAGAGGTCACCAGGGTGAGTGATCGGCCTCCTCCTGCCCCAGGGACCATGTTCTTCCCAAGGAGAGGTGCCCGTCTGGCACAGGCCCCAGGGGGTCATCATGTTCTTTCTCCATATCCTTCCTTCTCCCTAGTCCAGGCCTGCTCTGCTTTCCCCAGCCAAAATTCCTGCTCCAGCCTCCCCACACCTACTTGAACCTGTCTCCTCCTACCTTTCTAATATCATCCTCAGCTGTGTCTTCTCCCGCCCCGGGTATACTGATCTCATCTCTCTCCCTTTTTCTGGGTAAAGGCAGAAAGCAAAGGTGACCTACAGCTCTATAATTAGTTTCCCCAATGTGGGGATGTCACCTCCTCACCGGCACATCTCCCTCCACCCTGCTTTCAAGAGCTGGAAAATAAAAACAGGAAATAAAGTCTCAATCAAGAGAAGTCACTCAAAAAAAAAAAAAAAAAAAAAAAAGAGAAGTCAGCCATTCTAGCCCTGTGCCCTGAGTGGTCTGCATGCATCTTACTCTTCTTGGGAGCTTGGCTATGTCCCACCTCCAAGACTCCTGCAGCCTTTGACCTCTTTGTCCTCGTCCTGAACTCTGACAGCACTGTGTGTACACCACTGGCTTCTGCCTTCACCCTTTCTGCCGTCTCCTTCCCTGTGGGCCTGGACACACAAGGTTTGTGTGTTGGGGTATATGCTGAAGGCAGCAGGGTGGGGGAGAGCTGATGGCATCAGAGGCAGATGGCAGACAGAGCTGGGCTCTAGAGTCTCTGGGTGGCCAGGAGGTGAGGCTTACAAGTTTGTTTCCCACTCGATCCTTGTCTCCCTTTCTCCGTAGGGATATAACTTCAGCTCACCCTAAAAGGAGCTGGAGATACAATCTGGTGGGAGATTCCCTTCTTGTCAGGGAGGCCCCCATTAATATAGGTAATAGATGTGATACGAATGTATCATAAGGCCTTGCCTACCCTCAAATATTTCCCCTACCTGTGCTTAATATGTGAAATTTCATCCTCTTCATGTCACTCACGAGAGTGTCACCACATCCTATCAGAGCATAGGAACATTAGAGACCATCTTGTCTAATCCTATTCTGTAGATGAACGCATTGGGTTAAGACAGTGTTTTCTCAAACACCCTATTAGAATAATATCCTTTGGTTAGCTGGGAAGGATAACCAAAAGAACATTTGAGTCTGGAAACATGTTCATGGAGCTCAATTGGATAAATTCATTGTCATCTAGCAGAGGGCCTGGCCCTGAGAGGTGAGTGGGTGTGGGGGGTTAAATATTAACTGAGAGTGGGAAAAAATTGAAAGACCGTCCCCAGAGGGCTCACCTCAGTGGCCTTGGGATGCCCGGGGTTCAGCATGACAGAGGGGCCTAAAGGGTGAAGGGAGAACACAGCCTCCCCAATATGCCCCAGAGTGGGGCTTTAAGCTTCAGAGGGGCACTCCAGGGTGTGTCCTCTGTCTGACAAGGTCTTTAAGTCTGAGGCAGCACCTTTTAGCTTTTTACTCTATTCAAAAAGGTTTTCAAAAAACAAAACACAATAACAAAAACAAAAAAGAAAAAACAAACAAATAAAAGATCTTCCAGGGTCTAGGGCCCACCCTCACCTCTCTCCCCACCCAGGTCCCCCATTTCTGAAGGAGGGGTGCTACCCCTTGTGCCCTATGAGGTTCAGGCACACCTGTGAAACCCCCGTACCTGTGGCTCTGCGTTGAGCTCTGCCGCTGCCCCAAGCTGGCTTCCGCTGCCTTCTCTGGGCTGGGCTGGGCTGGAAGGACCTGCTTCTGGGGAGGGTGGGGACACACCCGCCTGGGCAGATCTCAGCAGATTCAAGCTCTTCTCACTCACCCAACCCCACATGCGCAGGGAGAGAGAGGAGGAAGCAGTGCCCTCAGCCTCTCCACAGACACGCCAGAGAAGAAAGCTCAGCAGATAATGGCACTTAATCCAGCCCCAACTCTGGCTAAGCAATGACTCCCCCTGCCCGTTGCTCACACTCTCCCCACCGTTTCTGGGAAGTCTAACTGGCGCGCCAGCCACTGATGTGGTGACTAACCTGCCGGGCTCTGGCTGTTCTCACCAGTTCCCCCTGGGTGTCTCTCTCTTTTAGATCCCTGCAGGTGGTTTTGCTCTTACCACTCATGGCTTAGACCTCACTCTGCCCAGGGCCTCTCTGCGTGTCAGTCAGCTGGGGCTGCTGGGCTCCCTCACATTGCAAAGTACACGTGGCCCCTCCAATGCAGCAGTTACCAGGTTGGGTGTTTCCACCTTACTTCTGCCTCTTATCAAGGTTGTGAGCTGGATACAGGGGTTGGGGAGCTGGGCAAAGAGCTTAGATGTAGCCCCTCTTCACTGCACCCTCAGGCCAAGCCCCTTGTCTTCTGTATCAACAGGGCTGGACATGTTGTCCATGCTTAATACAGAAAAGCAAGTTCAAGTTTTTGAGTGGTACATAAAAAAAGACATTGTGGTCAAATGAGTTTGGGCAACATTGGATTAAACAGGGTTCTCTATCACAGGGCTCCTCAGAGCCTTTAACATGCCATTAAAAGATTGATCATGTGTTGATAATCGAAGTTGGGTGAAGATCGTGCATGGGAGTGCATTATACTCTTCTACTTTTGTGAATGTTTGAATTTTTCCATTTTTTTTTATGTTGTTAGTCACTATGAATCTATAGGAGAGAGAGAAACTGTACAGTTCCCCAAAAATATATGTCCCCAGAACACACTCTGGGAGATCCCAAGTCATTAAGGCCAGTGCTGGAGTCGCATCTCAATGCATGCGGTCAAGATGCAACCACCTCAACATTCAGACCATCTGGCCCATTATTGGATGTCAAACCTAGAGTTTCCTGAGCTCCAGTCCCCAGCTGTTTCTACCTTTCTGATAAAGTGCAAGTCTTGCCCTCTTTCCCCGGGGTTGGTCCTTCTGGACATGATCTCAGTCAGGCTCTGGCCTTCATCCTCCAGAGGGACAATTCTACATTCACAGCTGAGTTCCTGGGGCCTAGGGCTTCAGAGATGAAGAAGACATGTCTGCCCTCACAGCCCACAAAATCCCTCTGCACCAGCTATGGCCTTCTTCAACCCAACTCTGATTTTTTTAGGGCTTCTTCTCCTGGCAGCTGGCTGCTTTCCTAAGTGCCATTCCCATGAGGGTCTCTTACCTGCGGATGGATTTGTAAGCCCCAGGGGGGTGGAGGGTGGATTCCCATGGGGCACTGTGGCAGTGCTGAGGATGGGATCATAACCAAAATAGGCCACACAGGTTGAAAATAAATACTTTATGCAAAGACGTTCTTTAAGGCAGTGGAGTTCCCATCATGAACCTCTCCAGGACTGCTGTCCCAACCCAAGGAAAATGTGAGTAGGGGTCAGGTAAGAGACCCAAAAGGGGCAGCCTGGAAGCAAATTGACAAATGGAGTCTAAAAGCAATGGAGAATGTGGAAAGGTTGGGGTGGGGTGGGGACAGGACGAACCCCAGCTCATCCGGCTTGGCTTAGAGTCAAGGTGCTAAACTCCTGGCTCCATCGAAGTACAAGGTCCTCGCTTTTGGCTGGGGACAAGACAGTGTAAGTCTCGTTCTGCAGACATCTCATACGGGACACCTACATGGGGATCGGGTACACACAGTCTGTGTCACAGAGCCAGGAGCCAGAGGTGTGGAGGTGGGAAGGTATCGGAAATCCCATAAGAACCAGAGGCGGGCGGGCATGGGCACAGAGCAGGAGAGGGAAGGAGGAAACTCAGATGCGGGTTTTTCAAGCTGCAAGACACCAAGTAGCCCAGCCCCCTCCTTTCAGAAATGAGGAGGCTGAGGCTAGGGAAGGAAGTAACTTATCTTGGACCATTGGGTGAGTAATAGCAGGAGGCAAGAGTGAGACCTCAATATCTAATTCCCAACCCAGATGGGGTTCTTCCTGTGGTGTCTTTAGGGCTCTCACTTCTCATCTGCAGCATCCCTCCCGGAACCCTCCAGCCTGGGGGAACCTTGCTTACTCCAAGGCTGGAGGAGTAGAGGAGAGGGAGCACTCTGGTGGAGGCCTCTGTCCTGAGAGACAAGTAGGGAACTGCTCTCCACATCCCTGCTGCTGGGAGGGGTGGGGGGGGCGGTGGCTCAGAACAGACCCAGCCAAGGTAACTGAGTGATTGAGGGGCTTATGGGAGAAGGAGGGGGCAGGGTGAGGGGCTCACCTTCCTATCCCGGTTTCTCATCAAACACTGTTGGCTTTTGAAGGCACAGTAGTTCGGGTACTGCACAAAGTCAGTGTCACAAATCTAAGCCAGGAGCCAGGGATGGGGAGGTAAGATATCAGAAGCCTTACAAGACACCAGCTCTCCAGAGACTGCCCACACTGGCAGAACTGGGGGAAGAGGCGTGACCCTTGAGAACCAGACCTTTCATACCTGGGGTGCTCCCCTCTCTGAGGACTAGGCCTTTGTCCCCTCCGCCTTTCCCATCCCTCTCTCAGTCGTAGTTCAGTTACTAGGTTACTAGGGAGAAGCCAGGAGCCAGAGGTGGGAAGTGGCTGCTCTGCTGGTCAGCTTGCTTGGAAAGCGGCTGAGGAATGGCGATGGGGCAGTGGGGCCCTAAGGGTACAGAACCTGGGAAGGGGGCCCAATTGGTGGCCCAGTCTCATGGAGCCTCCTAGTGATAGGTAAGTGAGGGGGAGGGTGAACACTCTCTAACATGTGACCTTGGGTGAGTCAATTTCCTTTGTGGACCTCGCCTCCCCGCCTATAAATCCAGGGAGCAGAGATAATCTCTGAGACTCCTTCCAGATCTAGGGGCCCAGGAATAAGATCTAAGCAGGGGCCTCTCAGCTCAGAGACCAACCATTTCTGAAGCTGCCCTTACTTTTCCTCGCCTTGATTTTCCCTGCTAAACCAGAAAGGGGGGCCTGGCTCTCAGGTACAACAGGTAGCTCCACAGGGGAGGTAACTTTGGAGAGAGAGGGAGCAAAGCTGATTCCATTGAGCAGAAAAAGCACTGGAAGAGCCGGGAAGAAGACTGTCAGACTGAGGCAGTGAAGCTTCGGATCACAGAGTTGGTGCCCCTCAGGCATCAGCTAGTCATGTGTTGGAGAGATGAGTACAACTGTGGCTCAGAGTGAGAAGTAACCTGACCAAACCCTCTCTTCCAGGCAGGTAACCGGCAGAGCTAGGACCAGAACCTCTGTCTCCTGCCCCCTAGTCCTGTGCTCTCCCAACCCTCTCATTTCCTACTTCTTTGCCAAATACAATCCTGCTCTGTTGTGTATGTGTGTGGGGGGAAGGTGGAGTGAGGTCTATCGGAGAGAGACGGGAGGCTCAGCAGTGAGGACTGGTTCTCAGAAGCCAGGAGCCCAAGCCCCCTTCTACATCCTAGGGCTGCCTAAAGAAACTAACCCAAAGGAAGTGGGGTGAGTCGGGCGGGGCTGAGCTTCGGGGAAAGGCTCTGACCTTGGTAGGGAAATCCCCATCCTGGAAGCTAAGGAATTCAGTCTGGAGCCAGCCAGCAACTCGATTATCTTCACAGCCCTTTGAGGCTAGCCGAGCACACCAGAAGTCCATGCGGAGCCCGCCGTAAAATTCCAGCCCATAAAAGTGGCCTGATCGTTTGTTTCCCACCTGTGGCACAGGGGACAGGGGAGAGGTGCACACCCCTGCTCCCCTGCTGGCCTCCCTCCCACTGCCCATATCTGCCTGGAGCCTGAGGCCTCCCCCACTATAGGCTGCCCAGCTAGCTAGGTACCTGGATGCCGATGGACAAGCTCTGAGATGCAAGCAAGGGGCTCATGAAGGGTGTTTTGTGGGAGCTGTCACACTGCTGCCGCTGCAGGTTGGCCTCTGAGTGGCACTGCTCCAGCTTCAGGGAGCAGAAGTCACAGAGGGGACAGGTAGCTGTGTGGCGCCGCCCAAGGCTGTCACAGACCTGGGGCAAGAGTGTGGTTAAGAGGCTGAGGCTGAAACTCTCAGAGCCATCTCCACAAAATGTCTTTGCATTCAGGCTCTTGCGAAAGCTTCTCTGGCTTTTATCCCTCCCCCACCCACCTCAAGTGTTCCTCAAGGACTTTGCCTCAGCTATCTATTCCTTCACCCTCTTCTGGATGATTTATCTCCTTCCAGATATTCTTCATCTCTCTGCAAGAGACATCCAGATCTTTATTATGCTCCAAATCCTCAACTGCCAAGTGCCTGATAGATTATCTACCATCGGGTGACCTACAACTACCCTAACTTAGACTATCTGAATAGGACTCCCAACCACCATCTCCTCTTTCTCTCTGTGCTAATAATAATGCTAATATTTACAAAGAGTTGACACAGGGCTAGGCACCATGGCTATAAACGCTATCATCTCAGTACTCACAAGAACCCTACACTAGCATACGTACTAATAATCTCTCCATTTGACCGATGAAGAAACAGGCTTAGTGAGGCTAACTTGCTCAAAACCACATCTTATATATAGATGGTAAAGCTGAGACAAGATCCAGTCCTTCTAACCTCAAAACCTGTACTCTAAGCACATAGGTTCAAACCTCCGAGTTCTTGGAAGACGTTATAGAGTGGAGCTACCCGTCTCCTCGCTGGGCTCTCCACCCTGTCTGAGCTCTCAGTCTTCTCAGGAGGATCTCTAGTCAATCCCCCCTTCCGCCTTCTCCACCCCATGGGTACAGCCACAGTGCCCAAAATCTCCTACATCACCTTGTTTGCTTCACACAACAGCCCATAAAGGAAGGCATAGTCATGTCCGTGGCCAAAAATGGTTACTAAATTCCTATTTCCTACCCAATTAAACACAAATGCTTCAGACTGCCATTTGAGATTTTTCACATTAAGACCTTTACAATCTCCTAGACTCTATCCCCTACTGCTTTGGCAAAATGGACTCCTCGTTGTTCCCTTAACCAAGCCCTAAAATCCAGTGGGCTCCTGAACTTCCTACACTTAAAAAGCTCTCTCCAACACTTACCACACCCCTTTTGTAATGCTGCTGAATCCCTTGTGGGCTCCAGGCCCTTTAAGTACAGGAGCAATATGCTCATTCTCCATCCCTCAAGAAACCTCTTTTCTTTCTTGTCTCAGAGCCTTTGTACGTACTATCCCCTCTAACAGGAACCTTCGACTAAGCCCCTTCTTTCACTTGGTTAACTTCTTTTTTCTTCAGGTTTCAGTTTAAACATCAGTTCCTCTAAGAAGCATTTTCTGATCCTCCCAAACACAGTTGTGCTCCCTCCCTTCCACCCTCTCTGCACTTCGTACTTATCCATCAGTGTTTATCCTGTCATGCTGTTCTGTCTGTTTCCTCCAAGAGCTCCCAGACGATTGGATCTATTGTACTCATTGCTAACATCTCCAATAGCTAGTACAGAGTTGGTGCCCGATATTTGTTGAACAAATAGATGGCACGCCAGCTCTCGACAAATGTTTGCTAACTTGTGCTATTTGAATACCTAAAGGACATTTTCCTGGTAAGAGGACTTGCTGGGTGCTGAGGAGACACTGAGACTAGAATCTCTCTACAGATCCCTGGAACAGGTTCTATGACTCCTGTGGAAAGGAGAGCTGCAAAGCCAAGTATTGAAGATGGTGACTTGCATGAGGAGATGACTCAAGCCTAAAAACTCAGAGAGCCGAAGAATGGATTCTGGATTGGAATGGATTCCAGACTAGGTCTTGGGCTTTCTTCCTTTAGGGTGAGCTGGAGATGTCCTTCCAAAGAAAAGATTCCCACTTGAAGAGAATCTCTCCAGGATGCCTCATGTTTTCGGTATCCCTGCTCATCCCCTCACTCCAAAGGCCTAGTAGTGCCTGGCTCAGAGGATACCCAGTGAGAATGTATCCATTAAACAGCATGGTGGGCATACCGTCTTCCCGAAACCAAGAACCTCATCCTCCAAGTGCTTCCAGGCCCTGGCTGTGGGGGTCATGGTACAGGTGTTCTCCATAATGGAATAGCACATCACCAGCAAGGCCTCCACGTGGGGCAGCTGCAGGAGGCTGCAATGAGACAGCACTGACTTGTGGGGATGGGCCAGAGGGCTGGGGCAGGAAATCCCTTCCCCTTCCCTCAGCCTCTATTCTTGGTCACACACGTTCAGCATGCTGGATGGAGCCTTAGAGTCCTCTGGAGCAACTGCCTCCTTTTAAATATGAGGAACTGAGGACCAGAAAGGAGAAGTAACTTCCTAAAAATTACAACGTTAATCAAGGCCAGAGACAAGACCAAGACCCGAATCCAAGACTGGTAGCTCCAAGTACAGGGCTCATTCCAATATGCCATGTAGAAAATGGGTGTCTAGGACAGTGCTTAAACCAGTGATGGCCACAGAACAAATAAGGCAGGCAATTGTTAGGTGTGCCTGAAGCCCAACCAGGTCTGAGTGGATCTGGAGGTCAAAGGTGGGAAGGTGGGCTTTTCGTTGCCAAATAAGGCAACAGGAAGGGTAAGACTGGTGGGGGAGTCAGAACTTCCTGTACCCGCCAGAGTTTGGGCTTTTCCAGATGGAGTCCTCATCATATATATCATTCATTTCATCCATTTCCTGGGCAGATCGAATGAGCTCCTGGATGTTCTCCAACGTCATAGGCGTAGACTCCACTTCCCGTACCCGAGGAGGGTAAGAGAAAGGCTTAGAAGATAAAAATTCAGCCTGGAACTTGGACTGTGAGTCAGTCTGCAGCTCAGACATGGCCTCCAGTCCCTCCTCTGTCCCCTGTCCTTCCTCCTGCTTCCCCTCCTCCTCCTGTTCCTCCTCCTGCTCCTCTTGCTCCTGCCCTTCATCCTGCTTATGTTCTTGTCCTTGCTCCTGTTTGTGCTCCTGCCCTGTATTCTGCTTATGTTCTGGCCCTTTCTCCTGGCCTCCCAGGGACAAGGAGGACTGCAGCAGCTCCTCCACATTGTTGTTGAGCCGCTCAGGCCAAGGCTGGAAGGCCTGCCGTTCTGTGGCTGCAGCAGGGTTTGGGAGGGGCCAAGAAAGAAAAGGAAAGGGATGGTTAGCTTTCTGGTCCCTCAAGTGTCTTTATTCATAGAGACACACATAAATAAACACCAAGGCAGAAGAAAGCAGCCTAAATCACACTTATTCACACAGTCAAGTATAAAAGACACAGAAAAGACTACGGATATCAAAATAGTATTACCATGGTGATTGTGATATTGGTGGTATGTCACCTTTCCACCTCCCTTACAAGTGCTCCTGTTCCTTATCTCCGACCTCAAATACCACCTATTGTCCCTCTCACTTAGGAAACACCACATACTCTGAATAACAAATCCTTTCTAGCTTACGAAAGTCCTAGAGGGCTTCCGAACACCGGAATGTTTTGGAGAGTTAGGAAACATGGATTCATTGCAGACTTGTTAAGTAATGTCAGAAGATATTCTGGGACAGGAAAGCTCTAACTTGTATTCATAAAAGCAGGCTCTCCCTTATGTAAAGGGATGCCTGCCCCCATCTCCCACCCTCGCTCTACATTCTTCCCATTTCTCTACCACTGATGCCTTAAATCCTGGGTTCTGGAATTTGTGGAAGGAGTTACTCTCAGGTGCTGGGGAGGGGGGTCTCACCTGTGATATGGGCTGACATGGGGGAGGTCATTGTGGTGAGTGGAACTTCAGCAGAAGAAGAGTCTATCTCCTTGAGAGTGTTAGGTGAGAGAATTGAGACTGGCTGGGAGCATCGGACTCTCTGCAAGAAGAGAAGGAATGTGGGAATGCCTTTCTCAAAGGGTGGACTTCTACTCCAGCTTATTCCTCAGTCCCTTTTCCAGCATGCCTTCTCTTTCACAGTTCCTGGACAGGGATGAAGGGACATGGTCTCTGGTGGAACCCTCTAGACCTGAGAAAGGGTTCTCCCGCAAGATAAAACTCCCTGTCTGGGCCACACCCTTGCCATCAGTCTTTTGTGTTTGACTTGAATGAAATCACTGACCATGAGAAGAAATGAAAGGGTTTATCTCTTTGCCTCTTCCCGTCCCTCTTCCCTCCTTTTCTTGCACTAACAGTATTGTTATGACAGTCTGAATACCAAAAGTGAGACTCTATTCATACATAATCTGGGTAAATAATTGGCAAAGTGGCCAGGAGGGAAGATCTAAGGATGGCCCTCCTGGAACTCTTCCTCAGCTCCTCACTCGGTCCTGTGACATCGGATCCACCTTTGTCCTGGGCCTTACCTTGGCATAGTAGACATGGTTGGAGCAACGGTACTGAGTAAACTGGCAGAAGGATTCAAACCAGGAGGCATAAGGAAGGTCGGAGCAAACAGCGCCTGAGAAGGGTCAGGGGTGGAGAAGGTGAACACACAAGGGAGAGCTCTCTTCTGGAGAGGGCAGTGGGCACCCTGGGTCTGGAGAGTGGAGAATGTGGGCGCAGGGTTAGAGGCCAGCCATATCCTTCCCTTGTTTCCAGTGAGCACGGGGCTGCCCACTAATCAGTCGAGCCCTCACCGTCGGGCACCAAGCCGTGATTCTCATATTGGTCCAACTGGACGAGGGTGGGGTTCCGGCAGCCGTGGGTAGCACGGAGACGGCAAGTCGTCTCTGCCTTCCAGGTAGGGGTCAGCAGTGCAAAGAAGCGTTCATATTCGGTGGGAGAGAGAGGGCTGCCTGGAGTGAAGGTCGAAATTGAATCCTGGGCTGGGGTAGTTGACGGAGGCAGGAACAACACTGCAGGGCGGGGAATAAATGAATGGATGGACCGAACTCCAAAACCTTCTCTGGCCCGGGACAGACCCAGACTGGGCAGTGGAGCCCCTTGCAAATTAGAAACCGGGGAGGGAGCGGGGGCGGTGGGGATGACAGGGGCAGAGATTGAAGCGAGCCCATAGCAGACAGGGGAGGAGCTCAGTCAGAAGCTAGGGAGCACATCCAATGCGACCTCCGTGAGAAACGTTTCAGAAACATTAAAGGAAGGATTCTCCGGAGGTAAAGGACCAAGTCCGGGGAATAAGAGACTGAGTGGACTCTCTCACCCTTCAGGAGTGAGAGAAGGAAGCCAGCGGTGAGCTTCCTCATGGCCCCAGACTATCCGCTTGCGTTTCCTGGACCAAAGCGGCCTCTAACGGGCCTAGCCAGAGAGAGCCAGCGGCGCGGGCTAGCAGATGGGGAGTAGAATAGGCGGCCCCGACGTCACAAAGGGCTGGGGGCGGGGCCTCAAAAACTGACGCGGGGAGCTTATGGATCCTCCCTGTCATATTCCAGCTGGATAGATGATGGCAAAGGTTAACACTGACGCAGTACCTTTGATGGAATAGTTCTATGTGTGCATCACCTTATTTCATTTCTAAGGTAATCCCGTAGAGTGGATACCATTATGCCCATTTTATAGATGACGAAACCGGGACTTCCAGAGACAATTTGCTCAATAGGCAGTGAAGCCTAGATGTGAGCATAGGTATGTTTCTGGGGCTGCTGACATGGAATGTGCAAAACAAAGTCAGAGCCTACCTGGGTAGGAACCAGAGGGGAAGCCTCCAGGTAAGAAATTAGCCAAAAGGGGTAACAAGAGCAACGTTTGGGTGAGGGGGAGCTCAGGTAAGAAGGGCTAAGTCTACTCAAGTATTTTCCCAGTGGGAGGTGAACAAGACAATCCACAGGCATAAGGGAAAAAAACATGTTTTTATGTTTTGTATTTAAAATAAGAAATCAAGCTAATATTTAGTATAATAGTACATGTATAAAACACAAAGACACATTTATTGGAAATTAAGTGAAAGATGTTTTATGGAGAAAAGATGCACAATTTTTAAAAGTTTTGGAAACCCCTGGTCTGAGGCACATCCCTCAGCCAGCTTTGTCCTTCCTAAGTTGAGAAGTTGTGGATTCTGGTGCACTTCTGGTTCCATGTCTTGTCCTACTTCTGGCATGTCATCCTCCCGCCTCTTATCCAACCCAGAGGATGCAAAAAAAAAAAAAAAAAAGCTTAGCACATATACTAAAATGGTGTCTCTACAAAAAACACAGCAGGCCAACAGGTACAGCTTTTATTCACCTACCCAAGTTCCTTTACATGTGACTTATCTGCATTCCACCTTGCCCCCTCTCCCATTCACAAGGCCAGGATGAATCCTCTTGGCACAGGGGAAGGGGTGCCCCTTCAACTAGGGCCACAGCCCAGATAAGCTGAGGGAGCCCCCACCATGGAAAAAGCAGGAAGAGAATGATGAAAGTTTATTACACCGTAGCTCCCCACACACGGGGAAAGGGGAATTAGGAGGGCTGGGGTAGTGCCCTCCTGCTACTGCCCCAGTCCTTAAATACAAAGCAAGGGGAGTAAAGAGGATCATCCCTCAGAAATACAGCACCAACCTCAGCATAGAGGCAAAAAGACAGCGGGCAAGACCACTTCCCTCTGAAGGGGGTGGGCTGAATGAGAGCACATACCCTTAGTGGCTGCGGCACCCCTCCCTACCAGGATTTGGATGCAGCCTCAGCACCAGGAGTGGGGAGAGGGGAGGAGAAGGGATGACAACACTGCACCATCCACTTCTCCCTGAACCCCCAGGCCCCAGCACAGGCATTCCTCTCCCCACTAGCCCAGGTCAGGGGATGTAGAAGAAACTGTGTTGGAATCCAAGGCCCTTATCTATTTCTTCTTCCGTTCTTGGGAGCAGCGCGGGCAAAACCTACAAAGGAATGAATAGAACTGATAGAGAAGGGGAGAAGGAAAGTGAGTGAAAGGGGGAATGCTCTCTGCTGTACAGCTTAGGGACAGTCCAGCTCCTACCACAACTCTCACTCACCATTTCCCCCGAGGCTTGGTGGTCAACCCCACACAGGCAAAGTGGAACCACTCTATGGAACACTAGAAAAGGAAGAAGATGGCAGAAGCAGAAGTCGGGCCAGGGTGAGGCAGAAGAAAGAAAAGAAGCCTCTGCCCTCTAGATTCCTTAGGAGTATTCCCTATCCGGTCCCTATGGAGAATTCTTAGAGGTCCCAAGGCCAAACAACTCCAACTGCCTTCCTCCTATCCTAAAGTCCCACTATTTAACCATTTCCCCCCTTTTGTTCTCACTCTCCCTTTAAGTCCCCCAGAACCCCACATCCTGAGGCAAAACGGATCTCACGTCAGGGTTGTCACAGCCAATCATCTCTCCATAGGAGACCTGGTGACAAAGGCAATAGGTGGGTTCGTTGGGATCCACAGGCATATCCAACACATCAGAGGGGTGGACACTGCCAAAGGTCACTGAGGGCATTCCATACTCAGGACTTCTGCATGCCAAGAGGAAGAGAAAGTGTCATCTTCAGGAAGGGAAGCTATAACTTGAGGCTCTCAGAGGTGATCCAAGGAGATCCTGGTGGGGCAAGTGATTTGGGGCTTCTCCTCTGTCCAGCAGATGCCAAAATGATAAGAAGAGTTACCGGCACAGAAGACAGAAAGTGGCAAGGGGTGGGCTGTGTGGAGTGGGAGTGGATGGTGGGAGAGAAGAGTGTCTCATCTGACAAAGTGCTCCCGATACACTCACGTGCGCACAAGTTTTAACTTCTTCTGAGCAGCCTTGGGGGCTTCTTCATCTGAGTTTTTCCCTTTGGAACGAGCACGGGCGGCTTTCTTCTCCTTTTGAGTCCGGCCTTCTGGGAAAGAAGGGGAAAGCCAGAAGGCAAAGAGACAGAAAGATGGGTTAAGTCCTCCTTCTTCCCTCTCTTTCTAACCTGGTGCCCTTCCCTCATAGCTGAAGAGCTGGCTTCTTCTCCCTCTGAATCTTCGCCCCGCCTCTCAGAGCCCGCCCCCCTCCTCACTCTTTTTGCCTTTGCTGGAAGAGCTGTCATAGTCACTTGACTCAATCTGCTTCTCCTTCAAATCAGCCTCAAATCGGGCCAGGTCTGTGTCTAGTCGCCGAATGTGTTTATCCACCTGGGTGGGAAGGAAGAAGGAAAAGGTAAAAGTCTGGTTCCAATGAAAGAAAATAGTCTAATGCAGATTCTATGGATCACCCAGACCCAAAACAGATCCCAACACAGCTGAAGGAGGGGTCTAAGACCCCAAGGAATAGACAGGAGGTAGGTGGGGAGCCATGAACAGGGCCATACCATCTCATAGGTCTGCATGGCAAGCTGCACCTTGTCGTCACCAAATTCCTTGCACTTGCCATAGGCTTCCTGGATCTGTTTGAGAAGGGCCAATTTTTCCTCGGAGCTCAGGTTGCGGGCGCTACTCATATACTCAGTGGCCAACTTGTCAATTTCAGCCTTTAGGTCTACAACAGAGAGAGGCCTGGTCACCATGGCCCCTGAGTGGCTAGGTGAAACACACTTCTTCCTCTTGTTCTTGGACCTTTTCCATTGACCATAACCTTCGAACTAAAATGTACTGAACGTTCACAGGTACTGTGCCATGTGTTCAAGTAATACAACATATTGACAATATTTGTTTAAAGATGACTTCGGGTGCTGAAAACATTGCTACCAGAGTTGGAACTTAAATTATTGAAACATAATGAGGGATCCTTTATATACAGCACTAATATGAAGTATACTTTCGTTGATACCTGAAGATGTTTCTTTGCAAGGCTTGCTGCTGCTTCGTGAACCATGAATTTTGTCTCAAAAGCCAGCTGGTTTCTTATCTCAAAAATATCCCACAACAACTCCAAGTGCTGTAAACCAGGCTGGGTCATCTGATGCTGCTGGCTTCCAGGTCTGTGCACCTGTATCTCTTCATTTAAAATGAGGCCCTAGTTCATTTATGTAACAGTTCTTCTACTTACTTTCCATCCTATTTTACTCATCATTTGCAACTTGTTTATATTTCTCCTCATATTTTTTTCGTTTTCTTAGATATTGCTCTAAACACTTCAATATCGGAAGGCTGGTGATGTCCAAAGACACTGACTGCAGATGTCTGCCTCCTAATATTTGGTAGGGCTCACAAAAAATATCGATGGAAAGAGACAGAAGCATGACTGTAACAGAGTGCAGTGACAGATAACAGGGAGAACTATGCACACATGATGTTTATGTCCTACCTGTATGAGGCCCTTGGAGGATGCTGAAAAAGCAAGCAGTTTGATAATCTCCAACTGATCTTTCTGCGCATCAACTTAAGAGTTGGAACTGTATTGTAAAGCAAGCAAGCTGGTTCTCGGAATCTGGCAGGCAGTTCTCAGGGGCCTACATCCAGGATTTCAGATGATGGTTCACCTTTTCATGAGTAAGCTTATCCAGAGTAACTTAAATCAGAGTTTTAGGTATTCTAACAACAGCTCGTTACATCCCTGAGCATGGCTACATAAGGATGGAAGATGAGATCTATATATCCTTCAGCGGGTATATACGGGGATAGCTCCAACAGATATCTTTGACCTTGAAGAGACCAACATTCCAGTGTAACCTCAGGCTCCAAGTGAATGCCTCAATGAAGCTAAACTTGCTCAACATCCAACGAAGGCCACAGATGGTATCCGGTGCTTCTGTAGGTTTGAAGAATACAGTGTAGAGATCCTGAATTTAATGGCTGATTTTCCTCTTTTTTTTTTTTCTCTTTAAGAACTTCTCATACAACAAAGCTCCTATTTACCAACATGAGTTGCAGTCCAAAGTCACAATGAATTTTTTGACAGTAACATTAACAATCTAGTGGAGTAGAAGGATTCTAACATTCCTATAAATATATTGAATATAGAGAACAAAAATGATTCTAGAGTTGACTGTGGTTTGTTGAATTCTTCTTGAGAAAGATATAAAGAACATAGCATCTCTGAATTCTTGAGGCATTGTTGCAATACTCCATTTGTTATAGAAAAGTTGGTATAGAAATGCAGATCTTCATTACTCTCCTTTTAAGAAATGCAAGGGAGTAAAAAAAGAGAGGAAAGCTACAGTTCTCCTGATCAGACCAGATGATATGGGACCACCAAACCAAAAAAGAAATGATCACACACTCAGTATATACACATGGACTCCTGACTCTGTACGTACCCTCTGTTCTTTGGTCCAGGTCCCTCATGAGCTGAAAGTTTCTCTGCAGTTCAAAGGGGAGGTTTTCAATACCTAGAAAGAAGAGAAATAGAATCACTGGACTTCATAGGCCTTATGGCTGCTTTTAAAGTACAGGTTCGAAACCAGACTGTTTTCCCTTCTTTGAACCATTGGATGTATCTGGGAAAGCATTCATCATTCCTTTCTCAGAAGAGGCTGTGTCTGCCTCTCTACAACCAACCTCCCCATCTCTGTACAGCTTTCCCACCCCTTCTCCTTCTAGTGACCTCACTCTACAAATGAGCCCTTCCTTTATTTTCAATCTCTGCCTCCAACTTCTTGCCCTCAAGTTACAAATCCCTTCCTGGTAGCCTCCATCACTCATCATACACATACTTCCATCTGTTCTCCATACAGTAGCTAGAACGTTCTTCTAAAAAACGCAAATCTGATCAAGTCACTCTCCTGCTTAGTAACCTCGTTCCTTACTATCGCACTATTCCTAGTCTTATTCTGCACTTTCCGACTCTTGCTTACCTCACACCAGTCTTAACTCATGTCAGTCCCCCTTTGTGCTCTGATCATATTGGCCTTCTCTGAGAATATTGGAACTTGCCAGCATTCTTCCTACCACTTGGCTTTCCACATCCTGCTCTCTCTGGCCGCTCGGTCTTCCTCATCCCACCTCCACCATACCTCTTGGCCTACTAAATTTCTGTTCATTCTTCAAAGTTCAGCTCAACGAGTACCCTGGATTATGCTGTTGTTATTATATATACATATATCTCCTTCTTGGCACTTATCTAGCGATAATTAAATAATCAATTGTGTAATTAGTTATACAGTTTCGGTATCTGTCTCCCTCCAGAAGGGCTGGGCATGCCTGTCTTCTATTTCCCTAGTGTTTAGAACTATGACTTGCATGTAAAGGGTCCACAATAAATACTTGAATAAAAGCATGAATAATTAAGTCTCTTCCATAAAAGAAAAATCTCTTTGCATGCCTCCACTGCCTCAGGTCCACCACCATTACTGAGATTACATCACCTATGACTTATCAAAGCACATGATCTGTGATTAGTCCTATGCTAAAATACATATCTGTAGCAGCTGGTGTAATTTTTTTCCTCTTGGGATTCCAAATCTCATGATATACTTATTGGTAATTCCAGCAGTGATGTTTCTATAGCCTGTCCCTTAAATGTTAATGTTTTCTTGAGATTACACTTTAATCCTCTCATTTGCTCACTTTTTCCCCTGAATGAGCTTGATCTCACTCATTCTCTTGGATACAATACCATTCAAATGCTTAAGTTTAAATTGAATTAAATATATTGCTGTTACTCCTTGCCTTGAATTTTCTATCTTGTTGATGATATACTGTCTACCTCACGTACTAAGCAGGAAAGTCAGTCACCTTAGATCCTTCCTTCTCTCACTATTCAGTCATTCAGTCAGTCTTGTTATATTTAACTCCTAAACACTTCTCATTCTCTGAGATCAGGCCCACATCTCTGACCTAGACTGCTATCACTAATTGAGCTCCCTATTGCTAATGTTATCATGCTCCAATTTATCATGTTTTTTTTTTTTTTACAAAAATCTCTATTTAAAAAGTCTGTTGGTTCCTCACTAACGTGCAAGTTTCTTAGCTTGGCTTTAAAAAATCTTGCACAATCTAGTCCAAGCCTCTTTCTCAAGTCTCACTTCTCAATCTTCCACCTTAGAGTCTTACATATCAAACACTCTGACCTCACTTTTCCCTGACCTTGCCACAAACCCATCATAATACTTTTGTTAATGCTATCCCCAACCTGCAAATCCCTCTTTCCACCCTGGCAAATAAACACTTCATCTTCAAGACTATTCGAACATCACATTCTCCGTAAAGCTTTACCTACATCCTTAGGTAATTAACCTCTTCAGTGTTACCAAGTGTTCTTTGAATGTATTTCTAGTATTTCACTTATCACATTGTTTATATTTATTAACAGAATCTGTTTCTTACTAGACTATGAACACTTGAGGGCAGGTGCTGGGTCTTATTGATTTTTGTATATCCCCAGTACTTGCCATTACGTCTAACCCATTGCAGGCCCTCAATAAATAAATGAATGAATGAAGGACTCCCAACACTAAGATAAATGTAAGTGCATAGGGTTACAAGCTTTGTGAAGGGGTAGGTTACATAAGTGGCATAAACATAACACAAGATTTGCATTTGATAGGAATTTGATCTTTACTCCGAGAAGCGTTCCATTCATCATCTGACAGTGGTCACAACCCCCCATCCCCAAGAGAAGCCATTTCTGAGAAAGAATTAAGCGGGGAAGCTGCGAGGTCTCTGTCACTGCTCCAAATAGCAGTGGGTGATATACTAAAACGACCGATTCTAAACGATTTGGAGAAAAAATATACCTTGAGGCTGGAGACCCTGAAGATGGGGGCAGCAAATACCTTCCCGGCTATACCTACTAGCCCTTCAAGAGACATCCCTTAGCCCCATTGTGCAGCCCCTCCCTCATCTACATCCAAAAGCCAGGCCTAGATCCTGCTGCCCCGCCCCCTCTTTCTTCATACCCTCCAATATTTTTTCTCCCGGAACCCCTTCACAATTGTGACCTTGTAACCACAGGGACGGGACTTCGGGGACATAGATCTCCTCAGCCCGATTCCCTCCCCCCACCACCACTCTGTGACCCCTGACCCCCTCCTCCAGCCTGCTCTTACTGTCCAGATAATGTTCCAAATACATCCCCGCAGCCATCTTGAAGCAAAACAAAGCAACTTCCGATCCGCCCCGGAAGTGGCTGAAATGCGACAGGCGCTGAAGCTATTATTCTTGGGTTAAGGCCTTTCCGCCCTTAAAAGGAGAAGTTCCGCCCTTAGTAAATTATCCACTGGGACACATCCGCCCGATATTGACTCTTGTCCTTTTGCGTAAGTAGCCGAGGCCGCCCGTAATGAGGCACCTTGAAGCAGCTTGAGTTCGCTTCCGCCCTTACTGAGCCCCCATACGAGACTGACCGTGGCAGGCATGACGTCATTGGAGGTCGCCATTTTGCATCCTCTATCAAACTTTTTTTCCCTCCAAAACGGGAATGTGCGGTAATGAAGTAAAAAAACCTCCCAAACTTGTCTCTTTAGGATTGTTGTCCATAAATATCCCTTTTCAGTAACTGGAGAATCTTTCCCTTTTGCTAAATATAAATCTGGTGACTAGGGCAGGTCCCAGCTGAATCAAGGCTTTCTCCAAGGTAGCAGTTTCTAATGAAGTTGGGGAGGCAAATCGCATGTTGTGAGGTTTAAACCCTCCGCATTTCTGTTCACTCACACGAATATCAACTCCCCAGGTTTTTTAACATGGAAAAAGTTCATTATTTATAAATTCTGCTTGTACAAAGAATTACTCACACAATAAAGTTATAATTCTCCACACATTTTGTCAGGATTCCTGTCCTTTTACACTCCATTCTCACATACAAAATGACATAGTATTCCTGCCTTGCTCTCTTGTTTTTTGTCTTCCTTTTTATTTGAATGTATATTTGATATTAACTAGCACCATGATTCTGAAAGGATTGGGGCATGAAATTCTGTCACAGCTGGGCCAGTTAGATGCTAGCGATCACCATAGTCAGCTACAGTACAATGGAAACTGCTTTTCATCAGGATGGAGAGCAATCAAGTGCATAACATGCTGCCACCACACTAGGGAAACAACTCAAAGTCCATAATGAGTAGTGGTGTAAGACAAGTGTTTTGGAGATCGTTGCCTCTCACGTTCTTGATAATAATCAGTATCACATGGTAGGCTTTTAATGAAACCAATTTTCAGCCACATAATTTAGACCAAATATGTGAAGGGTAAGGCAAAACCCCAGGTTCTACTACTGAGCAGGTGGTAAGATAGAGCAATAGAAGACTTCACTCTATGTGTCATGCCCCTAGGTAAACAATTTAAGCTGTGAGTCTATTCCTCCTCTGTATGAGAATAACAGTACCTACTTCATAGGATTGTTGCTATGAGTGAGCATATTCTTTAAAAAAGTAGATTCTGGTTCTACTACCTGTGATGAAGGTAGGGCTGTCAGGGTCCTTTCAATAGTTGGTGAGAGCAAGCGAAAAAAGCAAATATTGAGGAAGCTAACATTGGCATATTTGTGTGTTACATTCATTAGTGTCACGCCACAGGTGGAGACTATCTTGGATGCCCACACAAGAGAATGAGCCCAAAATTAAATGGACATTATTTCTTTGGCTATCTACACTCTGGTAATGAGCACCATTGACCAGCAGTCCCACAGACGATAGCCATGTTATGAGACATGGGAGCTTTGTCACAATCTTCTCACTACTTAGAGGTTTTTTAATTCTCAAAAAGGAATCTTGGAGGTGATCTATCCAATCTCTTCATGTTACAGTTGAAGCATCTCGGCTAACACTGGTAGATAGTAGAGCCAGGGCTGATGTCCAGGTTCTTTGACCATGTGTCGTTAGTCAATCCTGGTTATGGTTTCCACCACTGGAAACCTCTGGTTTAAGGTGCCACAGGATAATGAATATGTGTATGTACACACACACTAACTGGAATTAGCCCTGAGCCCACTGATGCTCAAGCAGGAACTGTAGGTCCTTTCAAGAGGCCGTGCTTGCATTTCTTTGACAAAGCTTAGCAGTTTTAACACAGGATTGAAAACTTGCTCTCATGCATTTAAGCAAACTAGTCCCTCTGACAAGATTTGTATTAGAAACCCTGATCAACCAAGATTTCACTTCATAAATATCAAAGCTACACCACCTTCTATGGCTGGGGATACACAGTCTCATCACACAACATTCGTTCTTCACATATACACTAGTGTAAATCCTTAGTCTTGGCCTTAAATCTTTCCCCAAATAGCTTATTCCCATGCTCACTCACATCAGTAGCTCCACTGCCTCTGATCCTTTTACACGAATTTATTTCTATACAAGGTTCTAAAAACACCCCTTGGTTTGTACATAAGTTTTTCCTTCATTTTAAGTTGCTTTATAACAACTGGATTCCTGATTTTTTTCATTTTTTCTCAAATCTGTCATGATTAAAAAAAAAATACGAAAGGAAATAAAAATGTCATTGGCCAGAAGACAGGGTGGGAAAAAAAAAGGACAAAAATAAAAACATCAAATATGAAAATTCTCAGAGATAATGCATTTATAAACACAGAAATGGTTACAACAAAGATGGCCGTGATGAGTGGGTATATATATATTTATATATATATATTTATATATAAATCCGTGTCCGGTAACTGACCGTGGCACCTAGGGAGCTAAGTCCAGTCCTTGTGTTTGCCCCGAACTCTCCCTTCTCTGCAACTCCCCTTGTTGTGGGATTTCATAAGAACACAAAGCTCCCACAGCTCCTTAGATTTGGGGATGGGGAGACAGAGTACAGGGCCATGGCTGGCAGAGAAGAGAGGCTCCAAGGAAAACCATAACCCACACTTCTAAGCAACCCTCAACCATTTGGGGGATTGCCGGCCCCTTGGGGACCACATCTCAGCCCATACCCCTTTACAAATAAAGGGGGTCTGACCCCCACACAGATCTCCCCCCTCCAGCATTAGGTAGGAATCGAAGTGAGACCATGAGGGGAAAAAAAACAGCTCCCAGGGATTGGGGCACGTGAGAAACCTGTTCTTTTGCAGGCAAGATTAGAACAGGAGGCTGGCTGCATTTAGGGCTCCCTTCTCTCTGGCATCTGGGAGGGCCAGCCTCTAGTCTTCTATCAGCCTGAACTTTGAGGATTATGAGGGTAAGGAGAGAGTAAGTGCCCATATTGGAAAAGTTTCTATGAGGTCATAACAAATCCCTCCCTTGAGCACCAACCCCCCAATTTTAAAAAGCTATGCTTGGGAGGGGAGGCTGCTGGATTACACTACCAGCTCAGTAATCCTTTGCCAGTCAGGAGGGCTGATGTTCCTTTTGAAGAGGAGTTGAAAATATGGTATCCTATGAAGGAAGGCGGTGCCTGAGGCCCAAGGAGATGGAGCCAAGGCCTGTCAAGGAAGAAGAGGACTTTTCCCACCAAGAGGAGTTGGAGAAAGAAGGGACTAGAACTTCTTTCCCCTCTTCCCAGTGGGTGGCAGCACAGGTCTCTACGAGCTAGCCAGATGCTCCACCTGGATGGTGCTGGTGGTGACTGTGAGGCAGATGTCCTTATGATGCTCCGCCGTCTTATAAGGGGTCAGGTCAAAGGAACACTGGGGTGGAGGATTGGGGTTGCTGTCCCCACCACCCCCACCCTGGGGGGCTGCCCCAGGGGACTGGAAGTGTGGTGGCTGTGGCTGTTGCTGCTGCTGCTGCTGCGATGCCTGGGAAGCCTGAGCTTGGGCTTGAGCCTGGGCTTGAGCCTGAGCTTGAGCTTGAGCTTGAGCTTGAGCTTGGGCCTGGGCCTGGGCCTGGGCCTGGGCCTGGGCCACTGCTGCTGCCGCTGCTGCTGCCTGTACTTGTTGCTGGAGATCAGGAGGGTTGTGTTTGCGCATATGTTTCATAAGGTACGTTTCCTGAAGGAGACGGTAAAAAGGAATTGAGAGAGGAAAGAGAAAGAAAAGTTACTTGTAACCAGCATCCTGGACTCTTACGTTGCTTTAATAGAGCGTTATTTGTACAAAGGTATTCTGGAGCCAGGGGCAAGTTCTCCCCATGTGCCACTTTCGGGGCTCACTATTGGGTAGAAAAGAGAGGGTGATCTTTAGATTCACCACTGGCAGTCAATTGGCATTCAATTGGCACAGGGAAAGTTGTCATTTTCTCACAGATCTTTGACTAGAACAACTTTACAACCAATTTCTGGAGTCTAATGGAAAACATCTGAGATCTTTTTCCTCTCAAACTTTCAAGTTGCTTTATTTTGCCTTATGTTCAAATAAAACGAAGAATCATTGCTTAGAAATCTCCACAGGCTTAAGGGATCAGGCATCCCCTAAATTCTGCAGTTATGGATCTATTTAGTTTCTGTTCTCCTTTCTGATTCTAAGTTGGAGCTAGGGAGGCAGCAGATTCACTGCAACAGATTTTTATCCAGAAAGATGTGTCAAGTGGATTGTAGTCCTACAGGCCTACAGGGAAGGAAAGAGAAGGCAATGTGCACTCACCGACGTATATGCCCGACTACAGATAGTGCAGGTGTACACCTTGGCATGCTTCACCGTATGCGTAGATAGGTGCACCTCTAGTGAGGCTGCGTCTGTGTACGCCCGATGACAGTTGTGGCACTTGAAGGGTTTATCTTTGTTGTGCTGCCGCCTGTGGGACTAAGAAGATTGGGAGATATCAAGATGAGTGCACTGGACTCGTCTCTCCTGCCTCCTTGACCTTAATGGAAAGATCTGAGTTGAGTGTCAGGCCTCTCAGGTTCTCTTTCCATCTAAAGCCAGTAGAAATTGCTTCAAATAAAACTTCAGGAGCCATAGGCTAAAGGAAAAAGCATACATCATGCAGCACATACCAAGTTCCTGAAAGTTAGAATGATGGCTATGCCTGGTCCCACTAGTTCGGTGGTTCTCAAAATGAGGCATGGGGAACGCTAGGGAACACCAAGACCTTTTCAGGGGGCCTACAAGGTCAAAACTATTGTTAAAATAATAAGACAATGTCTTCCTTTTCACTCTCTTTCATGACTATATGGAGATTACATGATGTATAATATTGCCACAGACTGAATACAGCAGACATGAGAATCTAGCCATCTTCTGATAAGCCATACACTAAAAAAACATGCAAAAATGTAAAACAAGGCCATTCTTCTTACTAAAATTTTTTGGGTTTGTGTTTGGAAATGTTATTTGTGTTAACATGCAATTGGTTTGTTATTTTTAAACAAACTACTAAATATCTTTTTCAGTTTTTCAGTTTCACACTATCTAGGTAGACCGATAGTTACATCAATAAAAGCTTTTTTAAGTTCCCCAATAATTATTGTGAGGGGTCCTGAAAAAGTTTTGAGAACTGCTCTACTAGTTAAATGGCACTTCGACCCCCAAGTCTTAAGAGTCAAGGCCTCCTGTGGACAGAGGAGCATTTACCTGCAGATTGGAGAGCTGTGTGAAGGCTTTCTCACAGCCAGGATGTGCACATTTGTATGGTCTATCACCGGTGTGGATTCTGCATGGGATAAGAAAAGAAGAAAAGGGAGAGATGTCAGCAAGGCCACTTGGAGATTGGCTCAACAAGCCTCCTCAAGGTCACTCCTGCCCTCCCACAGGAGTGGGAGTGTGAGATGGGTCTCCAGGAGGCCTCGGCTCCTTTTACACAGATCACGCTGTATCACCTGATTTTTGCTCATTGCCTGTGTCACTCAGCTCAAGCTGGGCTCCTCTCTGCTGGGGGAAGAAGAACTGGTGGCTTGGCAGCCAAGAGACAGGCAGACTACAATTTGGTATACACGTCAGCTCCTATAGCAACTGTCCCTGAAGAATGCTCAGAAACATAAGGTCAACACAACGATAAAGAAAAAGATACACATAACACCTCTTCCTTGGCCTCCACCATACAGCCAGAAACTATCTCCTCAGCCTTGAACACCACTCCCAGAGAAAGTCTGGTGTCAAAGAAAAACACAGAGTTATGGTAACTGTGAAAGTAGCAGTGATACAAATACCCATGGAAACTCCTGGGATTTTTCCCCAGTCCAGCCACCTAATGGTAGAAAATGCCTCGTTTAGTACCAATTTGACCTCTTTCCCAAACACTACAGGGCCCTCCACTGAGATGAGCCAAGGACTTGAAAGTGTGCAGACACCTGCTCCTCATCAGGGACTTCAGAACTATCTTTGTGACCAGACGCTTTTCTAGATCTGTTATAAAACCTTGAAAACAGCACAGGACGTGTCTCCTTATGAGGAAAGCCCGACTCTTCCTCTTCACAAAGCATGTCTGACCACTTTAAGGGGGATCACCACATCCAGATACAGCAGTGTGAGGCCTATCTATGGCCAATAAGAGTCTGAACTCCAGTTCAACTTGAGATACCAATGAAGGACATCAATTCTTTTGGTTGGCAGGTTCACTTCCTCCTAGTCGCTCCAGATTCATGGGACAAACAGTGGGCATCCTTAAGAAATATGAGCCTTTTCATTTTGTTTGCCAGTTCTCTGTGAAGATTTAGGATGTGTTTGGTTTTGTTCTCTACCCCTGGTATCCCTTGGAGATCTCCTTGTTGCCGTAGGTGTCACCAGGCCGATGAAATCCAGCTAAAGTCTGATTATATCTCCAGTTCATAAGTGGTGCTCTACGGGCTAGAGGTAACATCTTCTTCAATCCAATGCCCTGCTTTGGCATCAAGGAGAAAATCTTGCAAGATGTGTGCACGGGTGTTTTCAGGGAAGGAAATGAGGGGAAAAAAAATGGTCTCTGCTCCAGATGAGTCTCTTCCTCCCACGCATCTGGGAATATCACAGTCATCGCAGCTCCCCAATGTAGCTTTTGCCCCAGACACTCTCTGAACGTCCACTTGTTTCTCCAGAGTTATCGTTTGTTCTTTCTCTCCCGGATGCCAGTCATGTTCTCCTCCAGCCAGGTCTCTCCTCCAGCCAGGTCTCTCCCCCGCCCCCCGCATGCGGGTTGTTGTGTGTGTCCGGGGCGGGGGTGGGGAGGGCATGCCAGCGGGGCGGGGGCAGTAGCCCGCCACTCTCCCTTACCGTGTGTGCTGCTGGAGGTGGGAGAGCTGGCGGAAGGCCTTCTGGCAGTAGGAACAGTTGTAGGGCTTGGCCCCCGAGTGGATACGGAGGTGCTGGGCCAGGTAGGAGGTGTTGGCGAAGGTCTTGGAGCAGTGCGGGCACTTGTGGGGCTTGATGGTCTCCGTGTGCATCTTGGAGTGGATCCTGCCGGAGAGGAGAGGAGGGAAGGGGGGAGGAGGAAGCAGTTCGACACCACGGGCTCAGCTCTCTGCTGGGTGAAATGATGTTGCTTGACGGATGAGAGCACCCCCTCCTCCCTCCTCCCAAACATACTCCGGCCTGGATAGGCTAATGAGGAGGACACCCAGATCTAGGTTGTTGCTGATCTTAAGTCGGTGGCTAGAATGGCAGTGAGATGATGAAGAGCTGCAACCCCTGGTTCCTGGTAACCTTAAAGATTTCAGTCTTGTCAACCCTCCGCTTGTTTCTAAGGTTACACACTCACCACAGATACCCTGCTTCCAAACAGTAATCTGAACAAAGACCAATACCGCCTGTTCCCCATGGACCTGAAGCTGAATGCACACCTTGGCTCTGAACTGAAGCATATAGTAAAAGCAGGGCCTGCTCTGCAGATTTCCAAACACAGACACAGAGAGAAACCACAAAAATCGTTCTAGACTTTGGGATTGGAGACCACAATTTTCCAGGCCGCCTCCCGCAAAGCGCTAGGACATAGAGTTTATTTTTCACAGACAGTAATGGGAGAGTTGAGGCTCCCGAAGGGCAAAGTCGAAAAGGAAAAAAGAAGACGTGGAGAGAAGAGTAGGCGCAGATGTGTTTTTGGGGTGAGGGGTTCACGGCCAGGTAGTGGGGTAAAACCAAGAGCAGCCTTACCGGGTGTGCTGCTGAAGGTGAGAGAGCTGGCGGAAGGATTTCTCACAGAAGTTACAACTGTAGGGCTTGGCCCCTGAGTGGATACGGATGTGCTGGGCCAGGTAGGAGCTGTTGGCGAAGGTCTTGGAACAATGTGGGCACTTGTGGGGCTTGGTCTCGGTGTGTGACTTGGAGTGGATCTGCATCTCCGACTTTGAGTAGAATGTCAGTGAGCACATCCGGCACCTGGGCCAAGTGAGGGCAGTGGTTAGAACCCTTCCTACCAAGAGGGCACGGCTAAACCCTCCCCTCCACTTCTAAAGAAGCCAATTTCTCTGATCACTCTCCTACTCCAATAACACTTAAGGCCAGTGAGAGGAGAAGCTCTATTTTATCTTTATAGCCAAAGCTTCTAACAGCCCAGCACAATATAAATACTCAATACATGTTTGCTGAATGACTGAACTCCCTAAGTGTGTACAAAAACAAGAATTCAACCACGTAAAACAGGAAAATCTTATTATGGGCTCTGGGCTGATGTGAATTTCACCGGGCCAGGATTATCATT
The DNA here is from genome assembly GCF_000151845.1 of Pteropus vampyrus. Classification (NCBI taxonomy): domain Eukaryota; kingdom Metazoa; phylum Chordata; class Mammalia; order Chiroptera; family Pteropodidae; genus Pteropus; species Pteropus vampyrus. The sequence continues at coordinate 2,060,815 of NW_011888897.1, read as the reverse complement.
TAACTTGTTTTTCTTCTGCCTATATCTTAATTTCAAACTTTTAAAGAGCTCCTTTCTCTAATTTCCCATGTATAAAGTACATCCCTCAGTTATTTCTCAAGCTCTCAAGATGATAACGAGGACAAACTGGCTAGATTACCCAGGACTTCTCCTGTTTCCTCAGACAACTGCCTTCTCTCAGATTTTCTACTTCCTTTTTGCCAGGGATTCCTAAATAAATGGGGGGAGGGAGGGATGGAAGGAGAATTATCAGAATTACAGTATTTGTAGGGGCTTTTCCAAACCATGTACGTCTGGCCTCCACCCTGTATCTGATGTTCCACCAGCTGCCCCTAAGTCCCAGCCCCTTGGTAATCAAGTGAGAACCACTTTTGCAATGAGCCAAGGTAACTGTTGGAAGTGGGTTCTATCTTTCAAATATTTAGGAGAAGATTTGGGAAGCTCTGAGCTTCCATGCTAAACCTTTCCTCTTTCCTCACACATGGAGCCAGTGTCAGCACTTTGGGGTGATATCAACGGCATGTGCATACACTTTCACTCATCACCTGATTTGGTAATTCTTACTGCTCTAGCATTGCCCAAGAATATCAAATAAGGAGGCCTTTGAGCAGGTCAAGCCACAACTATTCGGACTTTTTTACTGGGTAAAAACTATCTATGAGCTAGAACCCTAGCACTCCTAAACAAGTTACCAGGGCACAATGTGGGCTGATAGAAAGGGCAATAGCCTGGAAGCCAGGTAACCAGGGCAAGTCTCTCTTCCTTGAGTCCTCCCAACTTATCCTTGGAAGAGGGTCTGGCATGGTACAGAGTATAATTCCTGCTTTTTTATGATTCCAGGAGAATTTCTAAAGAATAACTGAGATCAAGACTACAAAGGACTCTTCAGAGAAAAAGATACCACTGTTAACTGGGGAGATGGCCCATATAGAACTGTTTCTATTAAAATTCCAATCATTAAGGCCAATTTCTATAACATAATTATCAGTTTACCAATCCCCGACCATTGTCTGGGATGTCCAACCATTGTATGAGCAGTGGGGAGGTTTTATTTATAGGTAGCGCAGTCCAAAGGACATAGCCAACAGAAAATAGCCAATGGAAGTTTAGACACCTGGGCTCTACTTAAAGTTCAGTAACAGGCTTGATCATCAATCTAGACCTCAATTCTCTGGTCTGTAAAATGGAGAGATAAATATATGCCCCCAGAAGGGCCAGCAAACACCCAGGACAAAGGTAAAGCAAGTGTCCTCTAATAATAAAATTGCATTAGTGTTAATAGCAGCAGTGCTGATGGATGAGCTCATGCTACTGTATGTTTCACTACCTACGACTGAGGTTAGAAACTTGACATATTGTCACTTGGAGGGAAACTGTACTAAAGTTACAAAATAATTTCCCTTGGTTGCTAAAATTTTTCAGATAGGTAAAACAATATTCACTTTAACTCAGTATCTCATTTAGTGTGTGTGTGTGCTGAATATACAACTGTACCCTCAATATGAAATTAAGTATAAGAGAAAATAACACTCTTCATCAGTTTTCAACTAGAGAAGAATCTGCAAAGCTTAAATTCATTGATAATGGACTGGCAACGAAATGAGCACTCACAAAAGGTATTAGGTATAATGATAATAATAATAGTTGCCATTTGTTGTGCCCGATACTGCTAGGCAAGGGGTTGGGCATATTAAACACATTGTTTCCACCTCTCACAATAACCTGGCAAGTATTATCCCAGTTTTATAGAAAGGAGCACCAAGGCTCAGAAAAGTTAAGTAATTTGCCAAAGGGCAAATAGTTATTCATGACAAAGCCATGATTCTAGTCTAATTTAAGATTCCTCACACCAGAGGTATTCAAGGAGAGGCTGGACAACCATCTGCCAGGAACGTTTAGAAGACTAAAATATAGAGAAGGGACTGGCTTAGGTGACCATTCAAGTAGTGCCAACTCTGAAATCCTATGAAGCCAAACACGAAGGTACAAGTCCTTTAATGCAATGTGTTGAGTGGTCGGAAAGAAATCCGATGTAGGAGAGTTGTGGCAGTGTGCAGTTAGCGGGGGGCAGAAAAGCCAGCACCCCATATCACTGGGTGCACAACTCTAAGGGACACCATTCACATTCAACATGAGAACAGTGCCCCTTTGGAGGCATGCGATGCAATGGCTTCGCTTACAGTGACCACTTTGAATTATCCCTTTTTTTCCTTAGATACTCAAAAACAATTTCAAATACTCTGATTATCCCTCAAAACATTTCCACAAGATAAATGAGGGCCACAATTGATCTTCCCATTTTACAGATGTAAACAAAGACCTAGAAATAAGTTGATTTGCCCAGAGTGACACAGAACCCAATTACCCAATACACCATCAAAAGCCACTGGCCACAGGAATGGATGTGGCTGACCTACACATGCATCGAAAGAGAGATTCTTTGTGACTAAAAAAGATTCCTTTGGAACTTCAGAGTTCTGAGTTTCTGAAGAAATTCCATTCACCTAGAATATAATTAGTTGCCCTTAAATTTCAGAGTCCTCTTTAGTCACTTGGCATGGGGGCTGTCAAGAACTCCAAAAATGCTGAGGGTGTAGAAAAGTCATCGGGGTATCCTTCCAATTGTATATTCACATTTCTATCCGTATACACAGTTTGGGAAGTCCAAATGTGGATCCAAAACAACCAACCAACCAAAAATGCTTGGCAGAGTCAGGACACTGACCCGTGTGAAGGGCTCCACAGGGTGTCGGAGAACCCTCCCACTACTCGTGCCGCAGCACATTTTGTATGAGTGTTTTTCCATGTACAATGACCTCGCTTTAAGCAAATACATACAATCCAGATTTCTACAAAATATATTTAAGAAGGATTTTCATTTTATGAAATGATATATTAAAAAATGCCTTTAATGAATCAAACTTGTCAGGTACCTTTATAATATGATATGATGTAAACATTTTCCAGGAACACTTTTATTGTATAAAGTGGGGTACACCTGTAATAATAAAGCTGCAATGAACTTTGGGATTAGAGACTGGAATTTTGCAGTGCTAATACTTTCTGCATAGCAACACTCCCCTCATTTTCACTTACAAAGAGGGATTTAAATGCTCTACAGTCATAGCTACTCTCAACAGCAGAAGTGTACAACACAAATAATAATAAATGCTAAATGATGACTATTCTTTATCTCTTTTGACGTTCCCAACATTTCAAATCTTATCTGATATATACTCCCAACAAATGGGAGGAAGAAACAGAATTCTCCCCATTTTACAGATGAGGAAACTGAGGCCCAGAGAGGGGGGAAAGGACTTGCCCAGGGTCACACAGCAAGTTCGTGGTGGAGCCGGGAACTGAATCCATGAGCCCAAGGCTCTGTCCATTTCCTGTGCCGCAGTTCCCTTCGCTCCTAAAATGGGAACAACATTGCCCATCTCGGTACACTAAGGACAGACCCAGTCTCCCAGCCATGCACACCTGCCCCTGTCTGCATCAAAGCTGTAACAGTGGTTATCCCACTCTGTATACTGGGACCAAACTCCCCAAACCCACAAGGGCCCTTGATAACTCTCAAGGGGATTAGAAGATTTCCAACTTTCAAAGGGCAGGGAAGTTTACTATGTAATTAGTTTTGTACAGTACCACATGCAAATATAATGCTTTTTGACAATGGACACTTAAAGGCAGTGAAGAATCAAAATGACTTCTATGAATTAGAAAGTGAACAAACAGTCATTTTATAAGCATATATTCTAAGAGTGGGGAGGGAGATATCCTATTTCTCCCACCTTTTTATATACACCCCTCCCATCTTCCCAACCATGCAGGGTCAGGCAAGCTCAACGTTCAAATACAGTCCAAGAATCAGTGGATGAAACACTGGTGAGGGGCTTACCAGAAAGGTTTCTTGGAAAAATAGAAATGGAAAATATAGAAAGCAAAAAGTAGCTGGAGATGGAGTCTCAAACCCAGTCTAAAGCCTCATTACAAGAAACTCTTATTATGTCAGTGCTGATGACCCCAAAAAGGAAGGAGTGAAATGGGTCTGCATCCTGGGGGAAGAGGCACCAGAGAAGTGCTATAAGCTCAATCTTCCTGCCTCACACCAGAACACCTGACATGCACGTGGATGAGGTGGAAAGCTGGCAGGGCATACAGCCTGATTAGGGGCAGGACACAGGGAATAGGGAAGTTGAGACAAGGATCCTCAGCCCATTCTGCCCCAGCTCTGACTCATACCTATAGGTTTTGCCGTCTTTCTGATGGTCATCATCATCCTCAGGAGAGAGGACATAAGGGTCATTCATCTCAGGCAGCCCTGATTCTAGCATCCGCTTCTTCTTTCGGCCCCGGGGGGGCTTAGGAGCCACACTGCCACCTCCACCACCACCTCCACCTCCTTCCTCCGTTAGGGCTGATGATACCTTCTTGGAGAGGTCAGGGACCACCTGCAGGGCTTGTGAGCCAGGGGGAAGAGCTGAGACAATCATGGGAGCCGAAATGGGGAAGGTCTGAGCTGATGAGGCTGTGGTCACAAGGGAGCCTGAGGGGGACGTGATTACCAAACCAGGACCTAGGATTAGGAGAAAAAGGAGATGGTGTCATGTTGTCCACTGCTGATTCTAATCCTATTTAATTTCCCCCAAATCAGTGTCTAATTAACCCCTCACCACCGCCCCCCAGCCCAGAGTATATAGGAAACCCCAAACCCTATAGAAAAATAATGGTCTCCTAACCCCTGTTGCCCACCCCACCCCCGGTAACAGTGAGATTTACCCCTTGATTGACTCCCTTCTCTTCTCCACCTCTGAGAACAGGAGACTCCTTGATTCAGAGAAGGAAAGAATGTCACCTCCTCAAAGGCAGGGACCGCATCTTCTACTTCTTTGTATCCCCCACAATGCCTAGCGCATTGCTAGGCACACAGTAGGCACTTAATAAAAATCTGATTGAGTAATCAAACACATTTCCCACTCCCCATGTCCTTGGAGCCCTCCAGCCTGGGGTACTGATCATGGAAGATCAACACCTCAGATTGGAGAAGAGCAGAGTTGCTCACCAGCAGTCATCAGTCCTGTAGACGGCACAGGGACCACCGTGATATTCTGGGTAACGGACGCCTGGCTATGTGGGGTCAGCTGGTCTGACTTGGACTCTGTGTCCATATTGATGCCCGAGGGCAGGGACACTGAGGCAGGCACTGTCAGCAAGGTGGGGTAGTGGGGTGGAGGCAGCCCACAGCCCTTCTCTGGCAATAGCTGATCCTTCATCTTATTGATGAACATCGTGTTCTCAATCTAAAAGAAAGGGAAGGGGCAGAGAACAAACTGATGGTCACCAGATGGGAGGGGTTGGAGGGATGGGCAAAAAAGGTGAAGAGGACTAAGAAGTACAAACTGCCAGTTATAGTCAATACTATCTTAGTAACTATATATGATGCCAGATGGGTATGTGACTCATCGAAATGACCACTTTGTAAGGTATATAACTGTCTAATCACTACCAGATATATCTGAAACTAATATAACATTGTATGTCAACTATAATTTAATAAATAAATACAAGAAAAGGAAGGTGGAGGGGAGTGGCTTCTTTGGGAAGAGGCTGATTTTGTCTGCTCATTAAGCACTTTGCATTCTGTCTCCCTCCTCTGAGATCAAGGAACAGTTAATATCTTTGTGCTTCCAGAGAAGCCAAGATAGAAACACCATATTTCTCAGTGATGGGGACCCAGTAAAAACGCATATGGTTTTTCTTGCTTCAGTCTCAACATACCAGAACTTACTACTCAAGAGTTGAAAAAGCACATGATGGGGGAGGAGCAAAAAAGCAAATCACACCTACCTGTCCTGAGACTGTGGGGATAGAAGGCCAGAAGTACGGGTTAGAATTGAAGTGAGATTCTTCCATTCTACCTGAAGAAAGAAAGACCACATCATACTCAGGAATATATCTGAAGAAGCTCAGCAATGGAGAAGGGGAGTTGAGGAGTTCCTGGTCTCTTCTTCGGCCTCTAATCACATGGCTGGGAATTAGCAGTCACAACCTTAGGATCTAGTGTATTAGTCTCATTGGTCAGAATCACTCAGCACTATCCTGCCATCCAGCAGAAGCTATCCTAATTAAGATACTGGTTAAAGAACTCATACATGTCTCATTTACCCACAGAATGTTTCTCATACACCAAAGAAACAGAATGAGTATTACTTTCCTTTGTGGACAAAAAGAGAAATTGAAGTCATGAGAGAGGAAGTGATGTGTCCAAAGTCCAACGAAAGAAACTACTGACTGGCTTCCAACAGCAGGGTACCTGTCACTGTTCCTCTTTTTCTTTATCCCTCAAATCTACCTTCTTTGAAATAAAAAAAATTAAAGTTCTACTTGAGACAACTATAGTTCTATCTAAGCCAGAACACAAAATATCCAAGGGAATTAAACAATGAAATTGGCAGGAATCAAAATCAAGGTATTCTTTGAGTACCAGATGATATCTGGGGACCACGCCCCACTGATCCCACCAAAGTCTAAGAACATCCATGGTGCTGCACTGGGTACCACACACTCTGGGCTGAGTAGTGAGAACCTAGGAGTTACCAGTTTAAAAAAGGGTTCTAGCACCAGCAGTAGCAGCAGCATCCCAGATTTTCACGTAAAGGGACTCAGAATAGTGGGAACAGTGGACCAGACGTATACACATTACTAGACTCCTGCTCTGAAGTTTTTCCAACACTAGGCTTCTAAGAGTTCAAGTTCTTCTCTGTATGTAGATGATAATTAAGCTTAAAACTTTGGGAGTGAAAAAAAAAGCAAGAAAAGCAAATCCCTCAGAATCACACTGCAAGTCACAGATGGGTACAGAATCCAGGTACCCCACCACTCACTCATTTTCACATTTTGATCACTTCTAGAAAGACTTAATTGGCTGCACGTTGGTCAAGAGTAGCTTCCTAAAATCCTGGACTAGGAAAGATCCAGCCCAGCAGAAAGTAGGTAAAGAGGGAGTATGCGACTGGTGGGGCAGCAAGAACTAAACATTATCACCATTCTACTACTCTGAGCTAAGTGCAACCAAGATTCAAGTGGGGAAGAAGGACCTGTGACTTACAGCCACAGGTCCCACTGAGAATATGCTGGCGGCAGATACCAGAGATACTAAGAGGTATCTGAGATACTAAGATGGTAGACTGGGAACAGAAACTGAGTTTCAAACAGAGACTAAGGGAACTAGGAAAAATCTTCAACAAAGAAGTTTAAGCAGAAGGGATATCCCTCTGAACATAACCCTGTTCCTTATCCTTCTCCAAAAATCTCATCACATGTTTTTGCTCTATTAAACAGTATTAAAACCTAGAAAGGGAACCAGAACTGAATGTCAGCCTACTTTTTCCTAACAAGTGGCAAAGGAGAGGAGAGGAATGCACCAAATCTGTGACTACAACAACTTCACACAAATGAGGCTCAATATGACTGAGGATCGACCACAGGGAAATCCTGCTCTCCAAATCATAAAATACAGGAAAACCAGACAGTCCCTGAAACAGGTGCTAACCTTTTCCTTCCAGCATTAGCTTCGTAAAGGGGCTTAAGGTCCTTCTCAGGCAAAAGAAATCAAGAAACAATTAGATCACAGTTTAAAAGAATCCAATCTTGCCAAGCTTTTCAGGAGGCAGGGATCACATCTTGACTCTCTCTAGTCTCAAACGCAGCAACTCCATATTTAATGAATGAATGACAGTGGACTCCACACACAGATTTTGAAAACATTGCCAGGGGTTCAAACCTTGACCCATGACCCGTTTGTCTAACCTTCTAGCTGAGAGAAATGAAACAGACAAGAGTGGTAATATATGGCAGAAATGAAGTAGAGCATCAGGCTAGAGAGTAAAAGAAAGGAGAGTCTAATACATAATTTCCTCCCAAAGAGTCAAGGAAGTAAACACATTACGGATGTGAAAATTTAGGAGGAACTGAGAGCCTGAAAATAAGAATGTCCTCAGATAGGATTCCTGTGAAAGGGCCCCTCCCTCACAAAAAAAGATTGTATCTATCCATATCGTCCCACAAATGGTTCAGGTGAAGAAGTGTCTGAGGGAAATATTACCTGTAGGTTCCTATAAAAGGGGCATACAAAGTGATGTGGTGGACAATATCACCACCACCATCACCATTAATGTCTATTAAGTGGTTATAGTGTTCAAGGTGCTGTTCTAAGCACTTTACACCTATCACATCATTTAATACCCACAACAATTCTATGAAGTAAAGTATTGTAATCTCCATTTTTCGAATGAGGAAATTGGAGGCAAACAGTAAATAGCACAGCAAGTTAGAGAAAGGGATTCTACAAGAGATCAAAACCATATAACTGAAGTACACACTTTCTGACATTGTGTCTTGATTCAAGAATTAAAATTTAGAATATTTCCAGGAACAGACTATACATTTTTCAGGTAACTCTCACTAATGTTTTCAAAAATGAAATTCTGATGACAGCAAAATGCAGTTAAAGATGATATTCTCTGTCCACATCCTGTGAAATCTCTCCTGGCCACAAGATAACTGATCTTAGAATGATGGAATCTGAGTAAAAAGGCCAGACTGTCCAGAGCGGGTGAAAGGCCACTTCCACAGATACTCAATCTCTCACTCTGCTTTGGTTCTTAAAGAGAACAAAACTGAAGATCAGAATCATAGCTGGTTCTAGGATAAAATGATAAATATGCTTTGTGAGCTTCTAGTAAATGTCAACCCCAAATTGGGGGACATGGAAAGTACTGCTTGGTGAACTAGAAGCAATATTTGTCTGCAAAACGACACCTGAGAAATGCTATACTGCTATTCTGATAAGTCTGACGTAAATCTCTGTATCCCTAAAATGAGATCAAATGGAGAGCAAAGAAGGTAAGAGTCTTGCCAGAATACATGCAAATGGCACCCCTTGGAGTTGTGTAACAGATCACTTGAATATCTGTTTACTGTCTATTTTACCACTTATACTCTTAACTCTCATTCAAGGAGGAACTCTCACCAAACCATCCCGACATCCAAGCAGACACATATCAACATTCTTAAATCCGAAGAAGCTCACTGATATTACAGGGAAACCTCATCTCTACACAGAGTGCAAGTTTTGATGACTATGCCAATGTATTAAAAAGAAAAAAAAAAAAAGAACTGGTGTACCCTAGACTGGGAATGAAGTGAAAGGGTTCTATTATAGCCTAAAGAACAGTAAAAGAAGAAAAAACACAGTAAGTAGAAAGAAGAATATTAGCAGATTGAAAGTCTAGATTCTAATGTCAACTTTACTACTGCACAGTGCTCAACTGTTCTGTTAAGAAGGGAGGTTTGCTATAATGGAGCTGGCCATGAGATTTTTTAAAGAGGTTCAAGGAATTACATATATTTCTTTTTCAAACTCAAAAGAAATCTTGGAAGCCCTAAGGAAGTGAAGAAAAAAAAGACAACATTAAATAATATCTATGAAACACACAGTAGAACTTGAACTCTTACACCAGAGCTTTGCCCACCTGCTCATCCTTTCACAGTGCTATCAGCCATCCAGGAATAAAGACGTCACTACCTCTAGCATATCGTTTTGGCAGACATGGGGAAGACCACGACCTCTTTCCCAGTAATTACCTTAATTTTTTAATTGCTTTTCAAATAAACCATGATTTTCTTTTCTCGGGAAGATAACACTCTCTTAACACAATGACCCTTTACAAACTCTCAAAATACTTGCACCAACCAAGTTCAGTGGCTGGGTAATGGACCTAGGAATCATGACTTCTGGAATCTCATTCTAGGTCCTATATAAGTGGATAACTGAATAACTACTAAACTTTCTGTTTGAGTAAGGAAGGGAGAAGAATAAACCTCTCGAAACAAATTTATAAGGCATATGGTGATGGGATGAAGGCAACACAAAAAAGAATAAAATGCTCAAAGTGCTCCTGAAAAGAACAGAAATACTTCCATGTGATGAGGACTATTAGTGACAATTAGTGAAAATTACATAAAGACCACATAATTACAAAGGAACTACCCCCAAAGTATCAGTTCTATAGCTTCCAGCTTAGAAGCACTTACAAGAAATAGAGATGCAAAGAACAATCAACTCAAATTCAACTACAGAAAGAGCTTGACCCATGGATCTCGGACAGTCTATTGAGCAAAACTGTTCCAAAATGCGCAACTGCAGAAAGGCTGCAGTATTAGTTAAGGACTTGAATGTGAAGGAACACAGAGAACCTGTTTTTTTTTCTCAATAGGGAAACAAAATCTTTTTCTCAGGTCCTGAGTTCCAAGAAGGACATTCAAGTAGGGCCATTTCAATAGAATTTGAGGCCTTTCTACTATCTGTAAACGCTCTCAAGTACAAAAATAACTCAGAAAAGGTTTATCCCAATTCTATAGGGAAAGACCATGCTCCAACAGACCAACAGGACCACTAACGCTACACAGCTGGCAATGTGGGCCAGCACCTTCGACCCTGGGCACCACTGGACCATCATACCCTGTACTCTGTGGGAAGAAGACACTAGTTTCTCTTGCCCTGCCCATTCCACTATAAATGATGTGTCCAGGCAATGTGAGGCAGAGAAAAATAAAGGGCGGGGGGGGGGGCTGGAGGAAAGATATGCACCTAATATTTAATCAACTTGGCTCAGAAACCTATGGGCAATGCATTTTATAAACCAGCCTGGAATTGGGTCTTAGAACACCCAACACCTCTAGGTTTATAAGCTCTGAACTCAGACCGTTTTGGATCATACACTGTCTTTTTCAGGCTATCTGAAACTCTATCATCATTGAGCGTCATATTTTGAATTCTTCCAGACATACTTCTGGAGTCCACTCCATAGTTTTATTAACTTTACTTCAAACTACCTAAAAACTAGTTTTTTCCTGAAAACTTTACCTTGTCACATCAAATTCAAATAACCCTGAGATTCTAATCACTCATCAGATACACTTCAAACATTTCACTGTAATATTTATAATACAATCCCCAGACTAAATTCTCCTTGTTCCAAATACAGAAAAGCAATTCTATAAGCTGTGCCATAGGGCCTATACTGGCGACTAGGGCCCATTTGTCCCCAAATTAGAATAAATTTCTCCTCTGGACACAATGCAACGCTACTTAGGTGATTTCGCTCGAGCATTTCACAATTCATTTCTGGTGAGTATTGGTGGGAATGGAAAGTGATGGGGTACAGAGTCAACTTTTTCCACAAAACCTTCTGGGTACCCCCAAGAGACACTAAGAAGAGGCTAACTTTTCTCCCATAGCAAACATCAGTATTATAATTGCTACTACTTGAAAATTTCTATCATATTGTCCCCACCAAAAGCCCATTTTATTATGACCCCTTCTCCCCCCAAAACAGAAAAACCATTAACCCAAAATTGTCTTACCCTCTCTCTCTCTTCCTCCTGTTGTTTTATTCTTTCTCCTTTCCAGGGCTCCTGAACTTTCTGTAAACAAATTATCTTGGTTACAGGGGCCAGTGAGGGTGCAGCCACCAGAGAACTGTGGAGGACCTCAGGAATTCTTTGACTGTCAGTAGTTAGTGGGAGATACAGGCAGAACCCCAACCAACAATCCAAAGGTGAAAGGAAATACTAACAGGAGTGCAGTGTCACCCCCTATATGGATACAAGGGAAATAAAGCCAATTCCTAAGAACTAAGATGAATTGTATCATCAGTGTTTGGGTCCCACTCCTGGGCTCAGACACTGGTTTTTCGTTCCCCAGGGCCACAGGTAATCAGGGGTCAGAGAACAGAAGAGTTGTAAGAAGAGAAGGGTCCCTGCGCCCTGATGATTGGCTTAAAAGGCAAAGCTCAGGACTGAGGGGATGCACAAGCCCTTGTGTCAGGCACAGTGCCAGTTCAGACCCAGCCACTTCCTCTGGTTCCCCCCACACACACTTCTGTGAGGACTTCGCCCTTGCCTATCCAAGGCCTTACGCCAAGAAGTATCTCCCTCAGCCTGCACAGTGATCTATCTATTGGAGACCCCAGCTGTCCCCCCAAAACCCTCGCTTCCCTGAGACAGCTCCTGGGAGCCTTCTCCTGATGTCGACACCCCCCACCCCTTCCTCAAAGACCCTTTGGGACGTCCCTCCTCCTTCTCCAGGGAGCTGAACTCTGCCACCCACCAGATAGACACCCGCCCCCTAAGCCCCCCCATTCCTCCCCATCGCCCGCTCCTCCACAACCACTTCCGGTTCCGGGACGGACACACATACAGTCACATCGAGGACCCCCCCTTTCTCGCCCCCCCGAGAAAAGGGGAGGGGGGAGGAGCGGCGAGCTTAGAGCGCGCCGGCTGCAGCCGTGCGAGACTCACCCGGCGGCGACGGCTGCGGCGGCGCCAGAGCGCGGGAGGGGCGGCGTTGGCTGAGAGAGGAGGGAGCCGAGTGGGGTGGGAGGACCGAGACGGGGCGAGGGGAGGGGGAGCGCGCGGCGGACCGCGCGGGCACGCACTTTAGGCGCGAGACAGACCCACACACTCATACGCACGGAGTGCGCGCGAGACACCCGCGGGGCGGGGGCGCCAGGCAGTGGGTGGCCCCCTCCTGCCCGCCCTCCCCTAACACTCACCCGGAAGTGGTGCTGCCGCTCGTGCTCCCGAGAACCCCAATTCCTCCACGCCCCCTCCCTCCCTCCCCCCACTAGCTCCGAGTTAAGCCGCCGCGGAGAGAAGGCGGGAGCGCCGGAAACGAAAAGGGGGGGAGGGAGGGAAATAGTAATGTAGGGGGAGCGGCAATGGGGAAGAGGGGGGAATGCAAAGGTCGAGTCACTTCCGGGAGTGGTAGCGCGCATCCGGCGCCGCTAGGGCTCCAGGTTAGTCAGGGCAGAAGTTACGCCAAGGAGGGGCGGAAGTGGCTTCTGCCCTTGGACGAGGTTCAACACTTTGTGGATGTGACGCCACAACGGAAGTGAAGGCGGGTTCTGCTAAGGGCAAAGCTGAACCTTCGGAAGTGCGGCCGCGGGCTTCCGGAAGGGACTTCTGGGGAAGTGGGAGGGTGGCAACGCGACAGGTTCATGAATTATGTATCAAGGTATGAGCGGAGGTATGGATTCTTAAAGTCTACGGTCCCATTTCCCTTCCCTCAGGGGAAATAGGCAGTTACCGTTCTTTTTTATTATACTGTACTCTTAAGAATGTCTCAATGCTTTGAATGTGCGGGAAAGTGCTGGATGTATCAGAAGTGTTCTGAGATCCCTGCTTAAGCCTGAAGAGTAACTATTAACTTCTAGCCATCAAAATCTGATCCGTTCCTGATCACACCCCTTATTCTTTTTGCTTTGGTTGCTGTTTTTATAGCTATCACTGTCTCATCCTGCTTCACATTTAAACATGGCACTCATCCCTACCTGATATGTTGTTTGCCGTCCACCTCTTCCCATTAGAATATTGGCTCCATGAGGGCAAGGACTTTGTTTGCTGCTGTATCCTCAGAGCCTGGACTTAGTAAGTGGTTGGTAGATGTTTGTTGCATAAATTTACACAATATGAACTCTTTCAGGAAGCCTTCCCTGATTGCTCCAACCCTTAATGGCCCTTTTCTTGGAATTCTCACCGCATTTTGCTGTACCTTTTCTTGCTGTTTTAACTGTTTCATATATTTGACTCCTCAATGAGATCATCAGCTTCTTAGGGAAGAAGCTATCTCATACACAGTATCCTTCTCACCGCTTTGCTGAGCACATAGTAGATGCTAAATAACTATACAGTAATACCCCCTTATCACTTTCTGTGGTTTATGTTACCCCTGGTCAAACGTGGCCCGTAAATATTAAATGGAAAATTCCAGACATAAACAATTCATAAGTTTTAAATTATATTCCATTCTGCATAGCGTTCTGAAATTTAGAGCCATTTCACGCTGCCTGGGATGTGACTCCTCCCTTCGTCCCCCATCTCTAAGATGTATACACTCCCTAAACATTGATTGGTTACTTAGTAGCCATCTCAGTTATGAGATTAATTGTTGAGGTATCACAGTGCTTGTGTTCAAGTAACCCTTACTATACTTAACAATGGTGTCAAAGCACAAGAATAGTGATGCTGGCAATTCAAAAGCTGGAAAGTGCTTCCTTTAAGCAAAAAAGTATGTATGTACAGGAAAAAAAAACATAGTATATGTAGGGTTCAGTACTACCTGAGGTTTCAGACAACCACTGGGGAGTCTTAGAACATATCCCTTGTGGGTAAGGGAGAGTATTTACTGTATGTTATTTGAGTAAATGAATGCTGCCACTGGCCTGCACTCTGATCTGGCCCAAATCCCTTTGGACTCAGCTGTTTTGACAGACACAGGATCAAAGTGCCTCCTATTAACAGTAACAACCGCTTGCTTAGAGAGTGAAATAACCCTAATAGAAATAACTGTGATGCCCGTTTTACAGATAATGAAAATAAGACTGAAGATCTAAGTGATTTTTCCCAAAGACGCAGCAAGAAAGTAGCAAAGAACACCTAAAAATAAATGCTTAATTTAATTACTTAAATAGAAGATATGGATCTTTGGCTTATAATTGTATTTTTTTAACTTTTTTGTTCATATGTTTTATAAAGTACTCTTTTTATCACATTTTTGGGCTCTGCACGCAGTCTGTGTTAACCCAGTAGCAACAGTTGGCAGGATAAGGATCTTAAGGACTCAGATGTGACCAGACCTAGTTGCTGCATGAGTTAGAGATCGATGATTCAAGAAACCTTGACTTTGGGAGCTGAGAAAGAAAAGTGGGAGCAAAATAGTAGTAATCATTATAAGTCCTGGTACTCCTCTTATTCTATTCTGGTTTGCATTAAGTGGCAACCCCCGGGCCTCAGTGTCTCCAACTGTCAGCCCTGCTCCTGCCCTGGTTATAAGAAGCAAGGTTTAAGTTCCATGAACTCCTTAAAGAAAAGCTTTAGAGAGATAAATGTGGGGCGTAGGGGGAGGAGGGCTGTTAATTTTAGCCTGGGGTTTTCCAGCTGGCGCACTGTTACCATCTTGAATCACTTCCACGCCCTGAGCTCTCTGCCTGGGAGATCCCTCCTCCTGGGGGCTTCCCCATTCCCTGGTTTGGTCTGAGCTACAATGGTAAGCATTCCAGAAAAAATGCTTAAGAGAAGCCTGGCTGAGTCATTTGATGCACAGATCAGGAAGCGGAAGAAAGCACAGTGATGAGAAACACTGGTCCCAGTAGTGCCTATGATGTGCAGCCTCCAAGAACCGAAAGAGTAGGATGGCCATTGTTTATGTTCTCGGTATGTCACTATGCAGTGACTCTCTGCTCTCTGCAGTTTTCTAAGGACTTCCTAAGGCCCCATATTTTCAGTTTCAACTCTATTGGAGAGAAAGGTTAGGATCTGTTCCCTGTGGCCTCAGGACTCTTTCTGGTTAGTGTAACAATGTGATTTACTTTGGGGTAATTCCTTTAGGACAACTCAGAAGACTAGGATTTCTCCTTTCTCTTCTGTCTCCCATCTGACTTTCCATAGGGAAAGAGGGCATTTAGGGAGAGGGAACAGGTGAGGATTTCCAATGTCTTGGTGGTGTATTTGAATTTATTTAAATTTAGAAAAACAGCAGTCTAATCAGGGAATAATTAATTCCTTCTTCATTAGGGGCCTTCATGTGTGCCTTTTGCATATGGATGAGCTGCAGGGTCACACTGTCCCTCTGAAGAGACAGTTGCAGAAGGTGATAGAGCTGGATGTGCTCTCCAGGCACTTGAGCACCTTCCCTTTCTGTGCCAGTGCTCCTCCCCCACCCCCATCCCCACACACCTGACAAGGACTCGATTCCTGTGGGCAAAGAAGGGAAAGGTTAGTGAGGCTTCCTCTCTTATCCTCTTGGACCCCTTCCTCACTGCCCCAAGCCTCCCATCAGCACTTCTTCCTGCACCCTCAGGTTCTATCCAGCCCTCCCTTCCACCAACTGCAGGCTGGGATCTCTTCAGGCCCAGCTGGGTTGCCTCAGAGCCCTCCTCAGCAGCTTGTTTGTGTTGCACCTCTGCTTTTATTTGGTTCATCACTTCTTGGCCCTGCTCTGCTTCCTTCCTTTGTAGCAGTCTGTCTTTTTCTTAGGGTTAGGGAATCTGATGCCCTGAAAGCACACACTGCTCTGGTCCTGAGAAATAGGCTCCTTCCTCCCTACTCACCACTGTGCGCTGCATGAACTCAGCCACACTTCCCTAAGTACATGATCAAGCTCCCCAACACCTAAAACACACACCTACCAACCCATGCACATTCATAATTCAAGCTGCAAAGATAAACACACAGCCCAGGGCAGCCCAGACTGCCTCCTCACACATTATGGTCTCCTCTCCTTGGAGCTCCCCATTTCCAGGGAGCAAGTGGGGCACAGATGGGGGTGGGGGGAGAAATGGGACCTGGGTGGTTACCATGGCAACAGAGCCTAGCAACAGCTGAGAGGCTGATGTGTAGGCTTTTGCAGGGCTGTTACAAGAGCCAAACCTAGAATTGGGGGCTCAGAGGTGACTGATCCCAGCTGGGCAGCCTGCATTCCCCGCCCCCCAGAAACACCCCTTGATTCCACTCCCACCCTGTCAGAGAGGGCAGAGTGAGGAAAGCTAATGAGAGTTAACTACAGGGCTTCTAATGCTTTGTAGCTTTTGGGGGGGCAGCTGTGGATGGGGGCAGGTTAGGGAGCATGGCTGAAAATAAACCAAGCAGGGCTCCTTTTCCTGTAGCTCCCTTTCATCTCTTTCCCATTGCTTCATTTTTCTCTTCTTTCACCCTTCACCTTCCACCTGGTCTTATCAGCTCTTTTTCCTTTTCTTGCTTGCTCTGTTCCCGTCCTTTTATATAATTCGCCCTTTACTTCCATCTCCTTTCACATGGTCTCTCTTGACCTTCACTGGCAAGTAACAAGCAAGCCACTCTTCCAGTTTCTCTTGCTCCAGCTGCTCCTGATCAGGACTGCTCCCTTAGTTTCTCTTTCTTCCATTTAGTCCCAAGTTAAAGCCCCAGAATCCCTACTCCAGGTCAGAGCAGGCCAGGTCACATTGGGTCTGGAGAGGTTCCCTGACCCCACCCTACTCTTCCTCATGACTGCCCGTCGCCTCTCCTCCTGTCCTCTTTACAGGGATCATAAGGCAGAACCAGGGGACTCGAGTATCTTGCAAAGGCTTTATTTGAAAATTTTGAAACTTACATCCCACAAGAATTCAAGATTATCACCACAAGAAGAGATAATACAAAAATATATATCACAGCATAGGAGCCAGGTAAGAGAGGAAGAAGGAAGGAAGGTGGAAAAAAAACCAATGAGAAGTAGGGACAAATCTGAGGTGAGGAGGCAAAAGGAGGGAGAGTGGAAGAACAAAGGCAGGAGGGAAGGAGGGATGTGAGGGAGCCCGGGAAGGGGAGGGGTAGATTGGGAGGTAGAGCTCCCAATGGCCTTGAACCATCTAGCTCCAGTCCCTGGTAGCCTCCAGGGAATCAGGGAGGCCCTCAGGGAGGCTGGGAAATGGAGGACTAGCTTGGGGGGCTCTGAATTCTAGAGAGTGACACACAGAGACAGGCAGGACAGACAAGACAAAAGGGGCTTTGGAGGAAGGGAAAGGCAAATGGGAGCCCCTTTCTCATGGAGTGCAGCAGATGACTCCCCAAAACCCATACAATAGAATTTAGCAGTGGGTGGAGAGAAGTGTGGGGCCTCACTACCCCTGTTCCTATGGGGGAGCCCTCAGGGTAACGAGAGTGCCCATGGAGTAGATGGAGGTGACAGTGAAACACATGACATAGAATAAGATGAGGCTATGACATATGGGGGCACGAGGAGCCCCCAGCTCACCTCCCACCCACCTCTGGGGCAGCATGCAGGAGCCACAGAAACTAGATCAGTGGGTGTTCATGAGGGAGAGAGTGGGCACGACACACAACACCACAACATGAGGCCCGGAAATGCATGTGAGAGGAAATGGTTAAGTCGCCCACTGACCACCGAGTAAGCTGAGCATGGAATGTGGGAAGAGAAAGTGAAACATGTGAAACAGAAGGGAGAATATGAGGGTCAGCAGAGGGGAGAGAGGTGGATGGGAGAGGGTGCCGAAGACTGGCTGTACAAGAGCATGAGTGTGTGCAGTGGCCCATGAGGGTGAAGGTGAGTGTGCAAGGCTTTCATGTGAGTGTGCAAGGGTCAGGATGGGGGACCAGAAGCCACAAATATGTGAGGTCCCCTACTTGAAGGAGGGCGAGTAGGTAGGATTGCCTGTGGGGCCAGTGAGTGTTCCAGAGTGGTGTGCAAGGGCAGGAGCCAGGAGCACCTGCGGCCCCAGCTCCCACAGCTGCCCCACCCTCAGTGGGATGGGGGCTATGCCGGCCCCTTGGCCTCCTGCTTGGCGGCACCCCAACCTTGGGGGGTATCACAGATTCACCAGGGGAATCCTGAGAGGAAGAGGGAAAGGGCACAGTCAGGAACCAAGGGGTAAGCCGAAATTGAAAGGGAAGTCCAAGGCAAAGAAAGGGAATCAAGGTTAAGAGGGCAGAGCTGGAGATAAATGGCAGCATGAGAACAGGACATAGATCCACAGAGAGTGGGAGAAGGAAGGTTTCCCCCAGGGAGGAGGGTCCAGGCCCCTTGAGAGAGCCAGAGACCAGGCTGGGAAGGAGAGCCAGGAGCTCTGGGAGGGCCAGGCCTACCTCCTCCCCGTCTACCTAGGAGGGAGTACCCCCAACCACAGCTCCAAAGACCTAAATGGCCTCCCCTCCCCCCTCCCATCCTTTTGCCCCGGCCCTCACCGGTTCAACTGGAAGGCTGGAGCCCCCTTGGGCTGGGGCATCCCAGGCCGGGGTCCCCCTCGGGGCTCCTCATGGTCAGGGGTGGGGGTGGGCGAGTCCCCAAAGGCCCCCAGCACAGTGACCCCAGCTGGCGACAGGTCTGTCAGTGGCTGCTGGCTCTCCTCCTGCCTCAGGGCACCTTGCTGTCCTGAGGGCCTGCGCCGCTTCTGGCTGCGGTCCCAGCTGGTGCACCAGAAAGAAAGGTTCTTTTACACACTTAAGAAGCCCCCATCCTGGGCCTGCAGGGCTGGTCACCCCCAGCCTCCCTCAGGAACCCCTAACATCCTACAGCAGAAAAACTGGCCTCTAACAGTTACCTACACCAAATCTCCTGAGACCATGTGTCCATAAAACCGCTTCCCCTACCCAGCCCCATCCTCCCAACCTGGTTCAGATCCCTAGAATTAGTACCTCCTCCCCACCAATAGGTAGAATTGCATCCTCCCCCATGCATACGCAGAAGAACCATTTCTCTCAGCAGGTATCTTGGCAGGTTTAGTTCTAGTTCAAAGTCAGCTAATGACCTGGACACCTTAATCTAATGATTCTCTCAGTAAAGTGTGAAGGACTGAGTGACCTGTTATTAAATGTATGCAAAAAACCCCTCCAGATTTGCTCCCTGCTCCCCAGGCAGCCCGAAGAAGGGATTCTGCAGACTGGGTCAGTTTTCTCTGTCTTGGAGGAAATGGGGACAAGGGATGCCCACCAAAGCCCCCCTCCCCCAACATAAATAATCCCCTATCTCTCCCATTTTATTTGTATTTCCCTGGGAGAATGAATCTGCTTTGATTTCTCACTGTCTCCCTGACCCAAGACCTTTCCCCAGGTCTTGACTTAATCTACCACTTCCTATCCCACCACAGCAAAATTGCTGCCTTTGCTCTTTCCTTCCTTCCAGCCAAAAAGTTCATTCAGTCCCAATCCACCAATACCCTCCTCCCCCAGCTTACCAGAACTTGAAGATGATGCCAGTGGCCACGAGAACAATGATGATAGAGATGGTAATTGTGACATAGAGCTGGGGGTCCACACCTGATTGGGGTGGGAAGAAGGTTTTAGGGAGGCTTGAGGCTTGAGGTAGTAGGAGAGGGGGTTGGAGTGGGGCTAGGCTTCAGGTTCGTTAAGCTTGAGGAGGGCTGCCATTTAAATTCACATTCGAATCCCAATTCTTTCTGGAGCATCCCCCTCCCTTTATTCTATTCATCAACTTCCCCTGGAGTTTTTGGCCCTTTTCCTCCCAAATCCTTTTTCCACTTTCCCAAACCTTCTGTATACATGTGATGAGGAGGGGGCTCCAAGGTAAAAGAGAACCCCTCTCTCTGTACAGGGGATGGAAATGTCCATCTCTGCCCTGGCCTTACCCCTAAACCACTGGCCCTGTCTCTGCACTCCCTGAGCCTAGATGTCACCTTGGAGATCCTTTCATCCATGGTGTTCTGCACAGAATACACCCACTCTGTTTTCAAGGTCCAGCTCAAACGTCAATTCTTGGAAGGTGTCCTGATCCCCAGGGAGAAGCAGTCTCTCCCTTTTCTTAAAAACATGCTGTGTGTGCCTCTAGTACAGCACTTATTACATTGACATCTCCAGTGTCTTCTCCAGTGGACATGAGCTCCTCAAGGACTGAGACATATCTTCATCTCTGCCTCCAGTGCCAGCATAGTGCCTGACACATTTGTAGAAGATAACAGACAAGGCCTCTGTTGCTGCCCTTTGAGTCCTTGACCAGCCTCCCCACTCTCATATTCCTACCAGCCTCTCCCATTCCCACTCACCTTCCCCACGGCCCCCAAACAAGAATGGCCGCAGGGTGGCAGGCGCTTCTCTAAGGATGATCCCATCTCCATCACCCCGCATGGAGTCTGAGTTGGGGTGTGGGGTAGCCAGCCCATGGGGGGCTGCAAAACCATAGTCCAGAGGCAGAAATCCAGGATTTGCAGAGTTGGGGTCCCCCCCATCCTCTCGAGACACTGTAGGGCCCCATACAATAGCCCAGGGGTACTGGGATGAGGGTGGCCCCTCCTCAAAGCCTGATGGGGTGGCAGGGGGCGCAGTGCCTGGCAGGACTTGCCGCCTTGATCTTGGGACCCGGGGGGATCGGCTTGGCGGGGGTGCCCGCTCCCACACACACACATGGCGTGGGGCTGAGGGGCCTCCCCGGGCACAGGGGGGACGGGCTGGGGCTGGTGGGGATCGAGGGGAGGAGGAGCCTTGAGCAGGTGGTGGGAGGGGCAGCAATAGCAGTGGCCAGAGAGGGAGGAGGTGGGACAGCAGCAGTGCAGGCCTGCAAGAAGGGAGAAAAAGAGGGTGAGACAGAAGCCCATCTTGGGCCTATGTGCGGGGAGCACAGACTCATACAAGAGATCCCCAGCTGTCCCCGTCCAGGCCTCTCTGCAAAAGCAGGTGGGCCTTGGGAAAACTCAGCCTCACTTCCTGTTTCCCTAGGGTCCAGCCCTCAAGACAGAAGGCCCTGGGTGGGCCTAGGGGGGAAAGGGCCAAGTCCTCAGGGAAAGTGAACTCCAAGGTCCCTCTGCTCTGCCAAACTTACCACATCCTAGACTCCATGTCCGAGATCTTCCTCAGCTGTGACCCAGATTTTCAGCCTTTACTGGGGGAGAAAAGGGGTTGTCACATCCCCACCCCGCCCTGTGTACTTCCCCAGCGCATTCATCAACCAATTCTACCCCCATCTCCCCTCCCAGGCTGTCAGCTGCCAGCTATGCTGCTGCTACCCAGGATCCCCTGCTGCTGAACATCCTCTGGGGGAAAGACGTCCCAGAGTGGCTCCCTGTCTAGCCCCCAGCCCCTCTCTACAACTCCCAGGTCCCTGTTACCTCCCCACTCCAGGGTCTACTCTCACTTCTAGGACTGGCTTCCTTCTCACTTCCTCTGCCCACAGCTCCTAGCTTTTCTTGGATCTTAATTTAGAGCCAAGAACCTTGTGATTCCTTGAGCACCTACCGCTAGGGAAGGAGTCTGAGAGTGGGGGAGGGAAAAGGAAGTCAATCTGAGTGTGCGAGTCTGTGAATGTGTGTGGCATGTGCACAGGGGGAGCATCCCAGCCTGCCCACCCCACTTGTAGTCCAAGGCATTTCTTTAATGACTGGCCCCAGGAATCTGCATCTTCAGGAGAGAGGGCATAGGAGATGAAGAGATGGAAGAAAAGAAACAGATGGGTGTAAGAAAAACTATAGAATATAATTTTTGCTCAATGTTTAATCATCCAAATGTATGGTGCCTTCTGAAGGGAGGTGGAGTTGGGGAGAGGCCACCTCCTCAAATGTAGGTCTCTTGGGTAAGGAGTTCTGGGAGAATTGGGATGGTTGGTTTTGAAAGAGGAAAAACGTTCTGAGGGTTGAGGATAGTGGATCCAGGGGGGCCAAGCTCCCCAGAGTAAATGAGGATGTGATACCCTGTGTCCTCTGGATTCTGGGTCTAAATCTGTACATTAAGTACTCTCAGAGAATAACAGGAAATAAGATGGAAAAATCCGGGGAAAGGAATGGAGAAGTGGGCAGTGGGGAAGAGATGTGAAGGGGTGAAAGACCCAGAAAGGGAAGATGGGTTAGGAGAGAGGAGGGAGGAGAAGGGTGAAGAGGAAGCAGGCATGGAGCACCAGGTGAGGGATAGGAGTCAGTCCTGAAAAAGAATGACCTGGGAAGCGGGGTGGGTACAGAAGACTGGAAGCTTGGAGGATGCTGAAGGGAGAACAGGATAAGTTAAAGGTCAGGGAGGGAAACTGAGGGTAAAGGGGTCACAGAAGCAGGGGAAGAAGCGGGAATGGCAGGAGGAGAAGGAAGGAAAGGTCCAGGTAGGAAGGGAAGTGGAGACCGTGGACAGAGAAGGGAGAAAGGGGTAGAGAAGAGCAAGGTTGGAGAGAAAGGAAATGGGAAAGGAGAGAGCATAAGACTGAGAACAAAATGAGAAGAGGAAGGGTTGGGGACCCAAGACGGGAACTGCAAAGATGGAGGAGTTGGAAATTGCTTCTACCGATATAAAGGGATATGAAGCTATGGGAAGAGAAAGGGATGGGGGCATGGTGGGAAGAAGGGAGAGGGTGCCGGGAAGAGAACGAAGCTGGAGGGAGGGAATAAGGAGTGTAGGAGCGAACCAGTGAAGTGGAAAAAGGCTCGCAGGAACATCCGTGGCCAGCTGACTCCAGGACTCACTTGCCTCTCAGCCTTGTGCACCCCCCGCCCAACCGACGTCAACTCCAGTCCTTGGACCCGCACCTCCTTTAGCCACCCCTTCCAGGAAGCCCGCAGTCCCCAGGCTGGCGCGCCACCCCCACCCCTCTCCTCGCGCCTCACCGACCTGTTGTGCGCAGGAGACGAGCTGGGGGTGGGGCGGGAGACATGGGGTAGGGGATCCCAGCCCCATCTCCAGCGCAGCCCGGAGCTCGGCCCTCCCACAGGCACGCGCTCCCGGCACAGGGCTGGAAAGCGGCGAGAGTGGGGGCTTGCGGGGGAAGAGGACCAGGAGGTCGGTGAAGGGACTCCGAGGGAGGGAGCGCCTCGAGCAGGCAAGGAACCCGAAGCAGGAGGATGCAAAGAGCCTGAGCCAAAGGCAGAATGGAGGCAGCCGCGGGGACAGTGGATGTTGCGCTAGGAGAGGAGGATGGAGCCGGAACCGGAGGAGGGATGGAAAGCACCGCGGGGAAGGAGCGCTTCAAGGCTTTAAGGCTGGAGCCCGGGCGAGGGACCCAGCGGAGAGAAGCGGGGGCGAAAAGCGGAGAGTCGGGAAGAGCAGGGTCGGGCTCCCTTGGGTGGGGGCGTGGGGGTCCCTATCACTCACCTGCATGCCTGGCGCGGCGGCGCGACAGCTGCGGGCGCTCAGGGCTTCGCGGAGCTGACGGGTTGCTGGAGCAGGTGGGGCACCAGGCATGGTCGGGGGTTTGGCCGGCCGCGGGGTGCTGGAGAGGGTAGGGGGCGGGCGCCCGGGGCGCGGGGCGGCGGCGGCGGCGGCGGGAGATGCTCGGCTCGGCTCTACTCGGCTCGGCTCGGCTGGGTTCGGCGCGGCATCTCATAGCGCTCGGTCCCCGCCTCTCCCCCTCCCGCCTGCAGGCCACGCACGGTTTAACCCTGCCGCTGCCGCGGCTTGAGAGTCACACCCGGCTATGTCCCAGGTGGAGGGCTGGAGAGGGCAGCGCAAGATGAGCGACCGTCTGATTCCCCGGGTTCTGATGGCGGGCTTCTCCTCTCTTCACCCCAACTCTATGGACACCCATGGTCACCTAAGTCAGTTTCTAAGATTCTGAGTCACCCAACGCTCTACGTCCGCAACAGTTTCGCTCCTGGTCGAGAGTGCCGAGTACCCGGAGATCAAGGTGGAGGTGGCAGTGAAATACTTACACTATCCTGTTTTATCCCAATAACTTGAACCCCTAATTCTATTTTGGCCCTGCTACAATACATTCTCTTGAAAACAACTCAGATGATCTTTAAAATAAGTAGATTTAGTCGCATTACTCGGCTTTTCTAGCACTCAGAATATCCAAACTCCTTACCATGACTTATAAGGCCCTATAAGACCAGCCTCTAGGAGCTCTCTGATTTCCTCTCCTAACAACACTCCTTATGCCCAGCTACACTGGACCTGATCTATGTTCCTAGAACTGGAGGAACCACAGGGCCTTTGCACTTGCTGTCCCCTCTGCCTGCAACGTTTTTCTCTGGCTTTTCACAACGACTCACTCTTTTCATTAATATTTCACTTAGATCCAATGTCACCTCTTTTGGGAGGCTTTCCCTAACCTCTTTATCAAAAGTAGCTTCCGCTGCCCCCGCCCCCAACCGCATCCCACCCCACCCCACTCATCTCTATCGCATTCTCATTTTATTGGGATTGCGCTTCTAGGACACCACACTCTCCTGTTCTCCCTCCAGCTTCACTGGCTTTTCCTTCTCAGTTTTCTTCTGCTCAGCTTCAAAATGTTAGTTTCCTAGGGCTTAGTCCTTGCCCTTCTTCTATTTCCACATTATCTGTCCAGTGATGTCATCCAGTCCCAGGGCTGAAATACTATGTAAATGTCAATGAGTCTTAAATTTATATCCAGAGCTCCAGACTCATTTATCCAACAGCCTACTTGACATCTCCACTTGGATGTCTAATAGCCTATGTGAAGCTAATGTAGCTAGAATACATGTCTTGAATTCTCTTCTAGCCAATCCATTTCTCTCCCAGTGTTTGTTCCCCATCCTGCTTATTCAGGATAAAAACATAGGAAACATCCTTCCTCCCTTTCCCCTTTCTCACTAATTCCCACCCTCCGTCTAATTCACCAGCAAGTCCTGTGAGCTTTGCATCAAAAATATATCCTGAGTCCATCCTCTTCTCTCCATCTTTGTTGCTATCATCCTGGTCCAAACCATCATCTCTCATCTGGAATAGTGCAATAGCTCCCTAGCTGATCCCTTGCTTCTGCCTTTGCCCATCACAAACTAGTATTCACCAATATCTGGTAATATTTTGAAAATCTGAATCATATTATGCTCTTTCCTGCTTCAAATATTTAAGTGACTTTCCATCGTACTTGGAAAAAATCTGAACTCCATGTTAGGGAGAAGCCCTCCAACTTGTACTTCTCAATGTTCAAACAGTGTTCCTGCCAGGTTAGACTTCTTAATGTCCTAGAACAACTGAAATTATTCTCTTAGCACCCCTGCACTTTTGATTCCCTCTTATTGGAATCTTTTGTGCCCCGCTGACTCTCATCTTCACCTGGTGCCTCCCTCTTGTCATTCAGCCACCCACTCTTATTTCATCAATATATTTCATTGTCTTTCTAACTCATCACTCTCTGAAATGGTCTTATATTTGTTTACTGTTTATTGTCTACCCCCACCTCCCACATACACTATAAAGCAAAGATCTCATTTGTTTTGTTCCCCCTGTAACCTACCTCAGCACTTGGCATATAGTAGATGCTCAATATTTATTGCTTAGTGAACTTACCCTGGGGCCCACGCCCACTTGAAACTCTTGATTCTCTCCTCTGCCCTCTACCTGCCTTTCCTCTCTATCTGCCTGCTCTCTCTGATCTCTGATCTCTGCGGTCTGATCTGTGCACAATGCTCTCAGCTGAGTCTCTGCCCACATCCACGCCCTTCCAGACAATCACCCTTCATCTCCTGTGCTATTACTATCATTAGCCTAGCACTCCCGCCTCCTGGATGGAAGCTTACTGTTCTGACCAGTATCTACAGCAGCTGTCCTCCTGCTTGTCAGTTCCTGACAGCCCTTCATTCTGAGGTCAGAACAGCAGTGAGTGAACTGTCTTCCTAGTGTCTCCCAGTGGCAGGGAAAAGACAGTGCACATTGGATATAAACCAGGCCATGTGAGGCAGGGTGCATAAATCATGCCATATCCTGGGCCCCGAAGAGCCCCAGTGCATCCTGAGGATGTTCTGTAAGAGGACTCATTATGTGCTGGGTGTGAGTCAGATTTATCAAGTGATTTTTCATGTCCAGTGTAAGTGCCTTTTACACTGAGGACTTTGGGACATTATCAATTATTTCTAGTATTCTTGATTCATTCATTCATTTCAACAACTCTTTTTTGAACACCTACTACAGGCTGGAGATACAGTAGAAAGCAAGAACAAAGCCACCACTGTCTTCCTGGAACTTAGACTCTAGTGAGGGAAACAATGAAATACAGAGTGATAAATGTGTCTTCAGATAATTTGAGGACCTTTTCACATTCCACAGTCTATAAATTCTCTTCCTATGTCTAGCTTTGCTGGTCTCTTTATCTTTATCCCTGGGCTTGTTGATGGATCCCGATATGTGTCAGGGTAAATTTCTGTCTGTTTCCCGTCCTACAATGTCCTATGTCCTTCTGAACTCTTCTCACTCTCAGCTGATGACCTTGCTTCCTTCTTTTCTGAGAATATAGAAGCAGACAGAAGAGAATTTCTCTACTTCCTCTACCACATTCCAGCCCTACCTCTCCTGGGGAGAATCCCAGGTCTTTTCAGCCACCAAAGTCTCCACTGCAGTGACTCTCCCTCCCTCTCCTGCAGTGTCACTCCTCCTCTCTACTTGATTATTCCCAAGGGCATGTAAGCACACTGTAATTTCTGGCAGCTTAAAACAAACCCTTTAGCTCCACGACCCCCACCAGCATCTGCCCTTCTGTTTCCCTTTACAAAGCAAAGCGTCGCAGTAGGTTGTCTCCATTCACCATCTCTTCCACTTCTCCCGTTCTCTTTCTCTTTTATTAACTTAAACATTTAATTTTTGTAACTCATTATTTTGAATGGGTAATACATTTACATGTGCAAAAAAAGTTTTCAATATGAAAAAAGGCATATAATGAAAGTTCTTAATCTAAACCGCCCCCCGTCCGCCATCTTTCTAATTTCCATCTCTGCCTTCAGTGTGACTAATTTCTAAGTATTCTTCCAGAATTTCTTTATGCCTATATAAGCAATAGTAATATACATTCTTACTTCCCCATTATTTTACATAAGAGTTGGCATACCATGTACACTGTTCTATATATATTTTTTGACTTAATGATGTATCTTTGCTATCATCCCCTATCAATGAAGAGGGAACTTTGTCATTCTTTCACACATCCTCATAGTATTCTGACTTATGGATGTGCTCCCAATCTCTCTTGAACACACCGCTTCGGGCTCCTGCGCAAACTACCACACTGAAATTCCTCCCGTCAAGGCTACCTCTGACCACCATGCTTCAGAATTCAAAGGTCAATTGTCAGTGTCATTTTACTTGCCGATCAGCAGCCTTTGATACAGGTGATCACGTCTCCTTCTAGAAACACCCTCTTATTTGACTTATGATACGACACTGTCCTAATTTTTGTCCTCCCACACTGGTTCTCCTTCTCCTTTACCAGTTCTTCATCTCTCTGACTGCCATATCTTGGCTCTCTTCTCTGTGGTCACACCCCAGGGGTTCTCATTCAGTCTCTGGGCTTTAAATATCGTTTTTTACTAAAGACTCCTAAACTTTTATCTCCAGCCTGGCTCCTTCCCTTCCCTCACACTTGCAAACCTGCCCCTCCCTTAGTACTTCCTCTTTTAAGAAATGGCATCGCCATTATTCTAGTTGATCAGGATAAAAACCCTGGAGTCATCCTTTTTTTTAAATGTCTGTATAGCTGGTTAGTATTTTCTTTTATCTCACTTTATTATCTTTAACTATACATAAACAAATATAATATGTATTTATATTATAGATAAATATAATTATATGTATACATAATTTGATGCACAAGATACTAATATATATGTTAGTTATAAAGTAGGAAAGTAAAATGAATATCTGTGAACCTACCACCCAACTCAAGAATTAGAAAGTTGCCAATAACTTGCATCCCCCATCCTCTCATTGCCCCACCTTCTCCTTATAATCACTACCTCCCCAATATTATTTTATTATTCCATTGTTTTTTAAAATATTGTCTACTTTTGAAGATATATATGTAATAATAATATTTGTCATATATGTAGGAGTGGTATTGCTGCATCATAGGGGATCTTCCATTTTATTAGGTAATGCTAAACTCTTTTCCAAAGTGGTTTAACCACTTTTACTCTCATTAATTGTATATATTTCTGTTGCTCCATATTCTTGTCAACACCTAATATTTTCATACTTTAATTTTAGCTATTCTGGTGCATACAATGATATTTTATTATGGATTTAATATTATGCATTTCTCTGATTACTAATCAGGTTGAGCACCTTTTTGTATGGTTGTTGATCTTGTGGATTTCCTCTTGTAAAGTGCTAGTTCAGATCTTTAGTTCACGTTTATAATTTTTATTGTCAATTTTTTTTCTTATTCATTTGTAAGAGTTTTTTATACATCCTGGACTCATCTTTTGTCTGTTATATATGTCACAAATGCTGCCTTCTTTTCTGTGGCTTGTCTTTTGATGAGCAGTAGTAGTCGAATTTATCTATTTTTTCCATTATGATTAGTGTTTTTGAGTCTTAAGAAATACTTCCTTACCCTGAATTAATTATATGTATTTCTATATCATCTTCTAATTTTTTTTTATTAAGCTTATTGGGGTAACATTGGTTAATACAATTATATAATTTTTGGGTGTACATTATAAAATAAAGGTCCTTAACAATTTTTTTTAATGCCTATAGCACCTGTTATTCCTAGGTGGTCTCCCATCCAAGTACTAACCAGGCCCAACTCTGCTTAGCTTCTGAGATCAGAAGAGATCGGGCACATTCAGGGTGGCGTGGCCATAGATTAAAAGGTTTTTAATTTGCCTTTTACATTTAGTCTGTCTTATAGTGAAGAATGATATTTGTATATGGTTTAAGGTGGGGGTTCAGTTTTATGTTTTCATATAGATACTTGATTGTCACAACATTAAAATGTGTGTGCAAATCAATTGTCTGTGTGAATATGTGTGAATATGTTTTGGAGCTCTATATTATGTTCCAGTGGTCAATTTCTCTATCTTGTGACAATACTATACTATCTTATTTATTATGGCTTTGAAATTATGGCCTGGTATCTGGTAAAGTCAGTCTTTCCACCTTGTTCATCTTCAAGAGGCTATCCTTGTCCTTTTGCATTTCCACATAAATTTTAGAATCAGTTTGTCAGTTCCACGTACTCACAAAAAAGCCTCCTGGGATTTTGATCAGGATTGCACCAAATCTATAAATCACTGTAGGGAGAATTGACTTCTTCATGATACTGAAACTTTTAATCTATGAACATGATAATCTCCATTTATGTTAGGTCTCCTTCAGTGTCTCACAATAAATTGTAAGTTGCTGCATACAGGTTTTACACATATTTTGTTACATTTATATGTTGGTATTTGATATTTTTCATACTATTGCAAGTGGTAACTTTTAAAATTATTCATCGTCTAAATGTTTGTTGTTTATGTATAGATATATATTTGATTTTGTATATTTTTTTGTCCAGCAACCCTATTAAACTCTTATTCTAATAATTTATTTGTAGATTCTTTTGAATTTTCTACATATGCTATAACATCTCCACATTCTCTGTACATGGTAACAGCTTTGTTTCTCTTTTAATGTAATCCTTTAACTTTTTTTTCCTTGTCTGACTACTCTGGCTAGGATGCTCATTACCAGACTAAATAGAATTGATGATACCAGGCATTTCTTTATCAGATTAACAAGTTCCCTTCCAGTTTTCTAAAAGATTTTTTGATCACAAATGGATGTTGATTTCATCATGTGCTTTTTAAAAAATATTTATTAAGATGATTGTGATTTATTTCTTTAATCTATTAATATGATGAATAAAATGAATGTATTTTCTAATATTAAGCTACCCTTAAGTTCCTGACATAAATTCAAGTTAGTCTTAGATTATGATCTTTTTGCATATTGCTAGATTCAGTTTCCTGGTGTTTTAGTGAAGATTTCTGTTTCTTTGTTAATAACTGACTTTGGCCTGTAATTTTCCTTCCTAATATTGCCCTTTACTGGTTGGGTTATCAAAGTAATTCTGGCTCCATAGAATGGGTTGAGGAGTGTCCTTTCTCTTCTTATTTTCTGAAAAAGTTTATATAAGATTAAAATGATCTACACTTTTAAGGTTTGATGAAATTTGCCTCTATGACTGTGATTCTTAGCTCTTTCTCTTCCTTTCACACTTCACATCTCATTCACTTGCAAATTTTGTTCACTCTAGCTTTAAATTAAATTCAGAACCAACTACTTCTCACTTCCATTGTTACCACCACCATGTCTCCCCTAGATAATTGCAGTAGCTTACTAATTGGACTTGTTACTTCTGTCCATGCAGCCATCATGATATTTTAAACATATGGATTAGATCCTGTTACTCCTCTGCTGAAATCCTTCATCTCATTCAGAGTAAGATACAATGCCCCACAAGGTCTGATATGATCTGGCCAACTTGTTTTCTCTCTGATCTCGTCCACTACTTCTCTCCCATTGCTCACTCATCTCCAGACACACAGGCCCCCTTGCTGTTCCCCAAACATATCAAGTATGTTCTCATCTCAGAGCCTTTGCACTTGTAGTTTGCTCTGTCTACAACACTGTCCTCACAGAAATCCATATGACTTGCTCCTTTTTCTTTTTCTAAAGTCTCTGCTTCATTTGTTACCTTATTAGAGAGGCCTTTCGTTATTACCATATATAAAATAGCAAATGTTTCCTGCATTCTTTATCCCTCTCTTCTTGTTTTATTTTCTACATAATATTTATTACCTCCTGACTTTATTTATGTATATGTGCATATATGTATTTATTGCCTGAGTCTCAGCACAAGAATGTAAATACCAAGAGGGCAGGTATTTTGTCTATAACTCTAGTAGCTAGAACAATGCCTGGCAATAAGAGGTGCTCAATATATACCTTTTGAATCACTGATAAATATTTTATTATGTGTCTGACTCCTTGGATGTCAGTCAGCTTCTCTAGCTTTATGTAAGGGCATCTTGTTTTCTAACCTTAGCATTAAAAACACAGCACCTGGCACATGGCCTTGTACATAACTGTCACTTAGTAACAAATGAATGAATGAATGTTACATCCTAGGATATATTTAAGTTTAATTAGCTCCCATCCTCCCCTTGAAGATCATCTTTATTTTTCTTCCCACTTTCCCCTTTTCTTTCCTCATTTCTATTTCTTTCTTTTCTATCTCACATCTACTCTTCTTCCTCTTGTCTCTGCTCTTTCTAACCATACTTTAGTCCATCCTCTCTCCCTTCTTTCTCCAAATTCTCCTTTTTCACTTATTAATTATTCTCTCATTTTATCGTCTTACTCCTTTTTATCACAGACAGAACCGTAAAACATCAGAATCAGAATTGGCCTTGGAGAGTTTTGTTTATCTCTTACTTTACAAATATGGAAGATGAGGTACCACAGATGACACAATTTGCTTTAAGGTCACAGCTAATTTAAGACTGAATCAAGACTAGATCTCAGGTTATCTATTTCTTCTACTTCTTTCTTTTTTTCCATTTTCTTCTCTTTCTTAACATGGTGCTGGAATTTGACATACTTGCATTTGGATCTTAGTTCCACCATTTATACTGGTGACCTTCAACAAAATATTTAACTTCTGTGATCCCTGGTATTTTCACAAGTTAACTGAGATATTAATATGCACTTCAAAGGGTTGTCATAAAGAGTGAATAAAACGTTGAACAACACCAAACAGCAAAAACTCTGTGCACCTAATGTCATGCTTAATGGCAAGAAACTCAAAACTTTCTCACTAAGATCAGATACGAGGCAAAAATGTCCCCTCTCACCACTCCTTTTCAACATCATACTAGAAATCTTTGCTAATCCAATAAAGCAAGAAAAAGAAATAAAAGTATACAAATTGGGAAGGAAGACATAAAACTGTCTTTGTTCACAGATAACATAATCATTTATATAGAAAATCCAAATGAACCAACCAAAAAAACCCTCCTGGAACTAATAAGCAATTATAGCAAGTTTCGGGATACAAAGTGGAATTTGAAATTAAAAACACGATAGCATTTACATTAGCACCCCCAAAACTGAAATACTAGGCGAGAATCTAATAAAAAAAATATATAAGGTCTATATGAAGAAAACCATAAAACTCTGATGAACAAAATTAAAGAACTTCTAAATGGAGAGATAATCCATGTTCATGGATAAGAAGACACAGAATTGTCAAGGTAGCAGTTCTTCCCAACTTGATCTATAGATTCAATTCCAATCCCAGCAAGTTATTTTACGAATGCCAATAAATTGATGCTAAAGTTTATGTGGAGAGGCAAAAGACCCAGAAATGACAATATAATATTAAAAGAGAAGAACAAAGCTGGAAAACTGACACTACCTGACTTTAAGACTTACTAGAAAGCTGTAGTGATCAAGAGTGTGGTATTGCCAAAAGAACAAATAGATAAATGGAACAGAACAGAGAGCCCAGAAGTAGAACCTCATAAATATAGTCAACTAGTCTTTAACAAAGGAGCAAAGGCAATACAACAGATCAAAGATAGTCTCTTCAACAAATGGTGCTGGAACAACTGGACATTTACATGCAAAAAATAAAAATGAATCTAGATGCAGACTTTACATCCTTCACAAAAATTAACTCAAAATGGATCACTGACCTAAATGCAAAATTGAAAACTATAAAACTCCTAGAAGATAATATAAGAACAAACCTAGACGGCCTTGAGATACAACACCAAAGACACGATACATGAAAGAAATTATTGATAAGCTAGACTTCATTAAAAACTTCTCTATGATAGATAATATCAAGAAAAATAGAAGACAAGCCACAGACTGGAAGAAAATATTTGCAAAAGATAAATCTGACAAAAGACTGTTAACCAAAATATACCAAGAACTCTTAAAACCCAATAAGAAAACAGACCACTCGATTACAAAATGAGCCAAAGACCTTGACATTTCACCGAAGACGATATACAGATGGCAAGTAAGCATATGAAAAGATGTTCGACATCATGTCATTGGGGAAATGCAAATTAAAATGAAATATCACTACACACCTATTAGAATGACCAAAATATAAAACACTAACAAAACCAAAAGTTGGCCAGGATGTGGAGCAGTAGGAATTTTTATACATTGCTGGGGGAGAATGCGAAATGGTACAGCCACTTTGGAAAACAGTTTGATGGTTTCTTACAAAATTAAACACCTATTCATGATCCAGCAATCATGTTCTTTGGTCTTAACCCAAAGAAGTAAAAACTTTATGTCCACACACAAAAATAATTGCACATGGATGTTTATAGCAGCTTTATTCATAATTGCCAAAACTTGGAAGCAATCAAGATGTCCTTCAGTAGGTGAATGGATAAACAAATTGTGGTACGTAAAGACGATGTAATACTATTTGGCTCTAAAAAGTAATGAGCTATCAAGCCAGGAAAAGATGGAGGAAACAAAGTAAAAGAAGCCAATGTGAGAAGGCTATATACTGTACAATTCTCACTCTATGACATTCTGGAAAAGGCAATACTATGGAGACAACAGAAAGGTTAGTAAATGTTGGCGGGTAGAGGGCTCAGGAGAGATGACTAGGCAGGGCACAGAGAATTTTTAGGGCTGTGAAAATACTCATATTGATGGATATATGTCATTATACAAACCCACTTATTGTACACTATCAAGAGTGAACCTTTAGGTAAACTGTGGACTAGGGTGATTATGATGTATCACTATAAGTTCATGCTTAGTTAGAAAAAAAAAGTACCATTCTGGTAAGTGATGTTCATAATGAGGAAGGTTTATGCATGTGTGAGAGCAGGGGGTATATGGGAAATCTCTACCTTCCTCTCAATTTTATTGTAAACCTAAAACTGCTTTAAAAAAAAGTTTTTTAAAAGTTGAAAAAAATAAAGTCCTGGCACATGACAGGACATAATTGGCTCTTTTCTCATTCTTTCCTCATTTTTCTTTCCATCTTTAAATTGGTAAGATTTCAAACCAATTTCAAAATTGGTTTCTTCAAACTTTGTATTTTTTCGTGTTTTTTTTTTCTTCTTCTCTTTTTTGTGTGTTGTGTTCTCTTTTCTTTTTATCTCTTTTTTCTTTTTTTTCTTTTTTTTTTTTTCTTTTTTCCTTTTTTTTTCTTTTTCTTCTCAAAATGATTGGTTGTTGTACTCCTCTGATGTTTTCTGCTGCTCTTCTTTTATTGTTTATTATGTTCTTCTTCTTTTCTCCTCTCCTCCTCTTTTTTTTTTTTCTTTTTTTTTTCTTTTTTTCTTTTAGCGTTTTGCTTTTCTCTGGGGCCCCGCGTATCTCCCGCGCGGGTCTCTTGTTTTTTGGGGGCTTTTTGCTGTTATAGAGCCCTCTGTTGTCTGTGTGTGAGCCTAGATTTTCTCTGTGTTTTTCGTGTCGCGTTTTGGACCGCTATAGTTTTTTTTTGACACGGGGGGGAAAAAAAAAAAGGCGCTCGTCAGTCTTTTCTCAACAGCCAATCAGAGGGTAGAATACCTGTGTCGCTCACAGGAGCTTCAGCCGTGGGAAGGCGGGGAGCGGGGCGTTTTCCGCCCCAAACTGGCCTAGTAAGAACGGAAGTATAGCCGGAAGCCAACCATAGAGTTTAGTGGCCAGAGCGACCCCGCAGGGAGGTGGCAGGAAGGTTCCGAACAGCTGCCGGAGGTGACGGCGGCGGCCCCTCCCGGTGCTTTGGAATACGAAGCTTCCAGGTAGTCACCCGCAGTCTATTCTAGGCTACGACGCAGCAGTCGCGGGAGCCCACGGTCCCAGGGTGGCCTCTTTAAGGGAGGGGGTGGAGCCACGTGGAAGGATCGTGAGGGTGAGGTCACGTGGTTGGGGCACCTGCGGGGGCACAAGTGGAGATTTGAGGTAGCGTCGTCGTTGGTCTGGACACCATGTGACAGCCTTTCTCCCATGCACCTTGTGATTTGGGGTTCAATGGGGTGCATGTGGTGGAGTTTGCGATTAGGCCCAGGGATGGGAGGAGGGTGGGCGTGGCAACCCTGTCTCAGACAGATTTCCTTCAAAGTGGCTGATTTTAGGATTCCTAGATCCGAGTTTTACACTGCTCCATCTCTGATTCCTCGTTGCGGAAGTGACTCGGAGCCTCTTGCAGTCAGCTCCTGGCCCCGTGCTTCCCATGCTTCCAATGTTGAGGAACCTCCAGCTTCACGTCCTCTTTCCTTGCAGCTCCAGACATCCTGAGCCCAGGTACCCCCAGCTCAGTGCAGCCATGAGTGCCGAGGTGAAGGTGACAGGGCAGAACCAGGAGCAATTTCTGCTTCTGGCCAAGTCAGCCAAGGGGGCCGCGCTGGCCACACTCATCCACCAAGTGCTGGAGGCCCCCGGTGTCTACGTGTTTGGGGAACTGCTGGATATGCCTAATGTTAGAGAGGTGGGTTCCTGGCCTGGATAACCCACAAGGAAACTTGGGACTAAAGTTTGAATTTGAGAATGGGTGGGCAGGGCTCATTTTGCAACCCCATAACCATTCAGCTGAACAAGAATAGGATGATGCTTAACTGGCATCTTGCAAGAGTAAGTACACAAGTAAACCTCTGAGTTTCTCATTGAGGATGAATGATCTGTAAAACTCGATATTTTTCATTTTTAAGCAAAAGGTGATGTGATTCAGAATAGGAGACCTGAGTTCAGCCTGTTTCCACCAATTTAGGAGCTCTTAATCATGTCACCTTCATCAGGTCACTTTTATTTTAGGGCCTCAGTTTTCTCTTTTAAAAAAGGAGCTGATATGGCCTCTCCCCATTACTGTAGAAGTCAGGTGAGATTATGGGAAAGTGTAAAGTCTGGTACAAATGAAAGGAATAGATGTGAAATTGGCATGCTCTGTCATCCCCCTTTGCACCAATGCTGATTCACTTAAGTTAGATCAGGTAGAAAGCGTCTGTTTCCCAAGACATGTGGCAAGGTGCTAGGAAGACAGCAGAGAAAACTGCTCACACAGAAGTGGCAGAGTTAAGAGTTTTAAAGTCCAGAGTGGGTGAGTCACCAAGATTTCTGACCCCAACCCAAGTACCAAGAAATGCTATGACAATGGTATGTGGGCAAACTATGAGTTAGGTTGTTGAGGGCCATTGATTGAGCCAGTGGATTTAGCCTTTGGAGGTCACTGTGGTATGGAGAAAACTGCCTTCATTCCCTTTCCTCTGCAGTGGAACTAAAGAGTCAATCAAGGTGAAGAAAAAGCATTTATTGGATTGGGTCCCTGTTTATCCTTCCTCTAGTTGTCTGGGAATGCCAGAAAAGTAAGACAACAGTACTTACATTCCAGTTACAGAGATCAGATGAGTGGATATATATGTACAAATATTTATTTAGCGAGTAGTTATTGAGAGAGCTAACTACATGCTTTGCTCTGCTAGGCCTAAGTGGGATACCAAAGACTGGGTCTGTAATCTTATTGAAAAGAACGATATGCTTAGGTAACAACCTTAGGTAGGGTTTGTTTGATTAAGTACCAGAATGAATGATTATTGGTAGGTGGAGAGATCTGGGTGGGCTGCCCTGGGAGATGACAGCTCCCTGGGTGAGGCAGGTCTAAAGCAGAGGCCACAAATTCCAGTGGCTGCCTAGGCCATGCAGCTGTCACAGATGAATGAGGCTGAGGCAGGAGTCTGGTGAATTGGGGAATATAGCAAACTGCCTAAAGATAGTCAAATTCACAATTATTAAACGCACTCTAAGGACCAAACACTATTTGCAGTGTGTGTATGTTAGGTACTGAACACTGAATGTTTTCAACTCTGAATTTAGGGTAGAAATTGGAGGCATATGGAGGAAGAGGACATTGTGGATTGGGGAAGTAGTGTAAACAAAGGCCTGGAGGTAGAAGGGAGACCTTCCAATGCAGAGAGTGATCAGAGAGGCAGAAAGTTCCTTTCAGTGAGCTGGGAGAGCTAATGGAGCGGGGAAATAGGATTAGAAAGTGGGTTTTGAAACAGGGTAAGGCTGGGAGAAGGGTAAACAGAGAGGTTTTCCTGTCATCTCTTTCCTCATATTCTTGCAGCTGGCTGAGAGTGACTTCGCTTCCACATTTCGACTGCTCACGGTGTTTGCTTACGGGACGTATGCTGACTACTTAGGTAACCAGAGGGGCTGGAGCTCCAGAGCAGTGGAAATGGGAGAAGGGCAATTTCTGGAGGGACTTAGAAGAAATTCCTGGGATACTCTACTTAGATCCTTAGGTACACAGGGTCAGGATCAAGACTTGAATTAGTATAGAAGACTCAAAACAAAAAAAACAATGGAAGGAGGCTAGGCCTTTCCACAGTAGGGATATCAAGATTTCCTACACTTTGTCCTTGTTTCCTAGCTGAAGCCCGGAATCTTCCCCCACTCACAGAGGCTCAGAAGAATAAGCTTCGACACCTGTCAGTCGTTACCCTGGCTGCCAAAGTCAAGGTGAGTGACAGTCCCCCTCAGTCCTGAGCCAAAGAGCACCCTTTTGTGTGTACCTTCACAAGGGCCCATCTGAGGAGAATTTGCACTCAGACAGCCTTTAACCACATTGTGGTTTCTTCCTGCCTTCCCCTGCCATGTCCGTCTAAAGTTTGTATCTGAACTCCATTATCTGCAGCCTTTTAGGCTAAATATTGTTCTCTTAGTTTTGTTTTTATTTTTCAATCAGCCTAAGTTCTAAGTAAAACATCTTTTGTGTTTTGGGTCAAATAACAACTAGGATGCTGAACACTGAATGTTTCTTTCTGAGTCTGTTTTTAGTGAGTCAGTGATCACTGTGTTATTCAACGATCAACCTCCTCCCCACTATAGAAAGTCCCATGCAAACAGCCTTAGTGCTCAGAGCTGGGAACAAGGCTCTCTCTGGTGAGGTGCTAGGCTACTGTGTGCTAGAATAAGGAATATGTAACCCAGAAGTATCTCTTGTTTCCTGTTAGGTTGAGACTTTTTATTAAATATCCCTCTCCCACCCATCTGCCCTCTTCCAATTGTCACTAGACTCTCCCATTGTTCTCATTTTACTTAAATCAGACTCTCTATTGTGAGAAATCTCTTTGAAAGTAGGCAGAGTATAAATGATAAATAGTAACTCCAGATGTCTTCCATCACATGCTCCCATTATGTCAAGCTGATCTTGACCAAAGTCGTGTGTTACCCTGAGCTGTGGTCAGAGGATTGATACCCAGGCAAATGTTGCTTTCTTCCTCTCTGGTGTGGGAGATAAGGATAGTAGGAGAGCATAAGTCTTACATTTTATTTAGATTGTCCTCATGCTCTTATTTTTCAGGTGGGAATACTTTATTTTGCTTTAGAACCAGCCTTTTAGAGGGAATGACTTTGTAGGAGGGGAGAGTAGGCAGGTGAGCCTAGGCTGAGGAAAGGAGGGAAGAATGTTGGAAGCCTTTCTCTGCGCCAGAACCTCAAATCCCAGCCCGACCTCCCCGGGCCCCAGTGTATCCCATATGCAGTGTTGCTGGAGGCCCTTGCCCTGCGCAACGTGCGGCAGCTAGAAGACCTCGTCATTGAGGCCGTGTATGCCGACGTGCTCCGCGGCTCCCTGGACCAGCGCAATCAGCGGCTGGAGGTTGACTACAGCATTGGGCGGGACATCCAGCGCCAGGACCTCAGTGCCATTGCCCGAACCCTACAGGAATGGTGAGACCTGTGTCTTGGCACTTTTCCTTCTCACCTCAGAGGGAGTGGTGCTTTGGAGGGGTGTGGACTGGGCTGCAGAGGTGGAATCCAAGAGGATGAAGGGAAATGAGCTCATTCCTCCAGAGGCTTCAGAGGGAAGAAGGGAGTGGAGGAAGGCTTGAGAGGCAAGGAGATGGTGTCCTTGGTGTAGTAATTAGAGGAGGGAAAGGGGAGTGTTACTTTTGAGAGAATCTTCGCCAGGAAGTTGGTCACCTGTCTTAGGCTGGATTCAACCCATTGGTCTATAACCAGCACTGTCCATAGGCCCTAGGCCTCTTCCACTTCTGCTTTTCTCTCTGTGTCCTTGTCTAACTTTAGTTAATTAACACACCTTTTTTTTCTCTTTAGCATCTCATATCCCATTTTTTTAGTTCTTACTCTCATCTTGCACATCACTTCAGACACTTCTTTATACCTCTCTTATCCTACCTGAATGTCCTCCTGGCTCCTAGGAATATTGTTGCAGGTGATTTCCAGGTGCCCTGGCGAGGGTTTCTAACTCAGGGTTTTGGCTACCAGAATCTAGAGTTCTTTCTGAGTCTGTTTTTAGTGAGTCAGTGATCACAGCTCTCTTCTGCTGACACTTCTCTCTCCTGATTCCCGCAGGTGTGTGGGCTGCGAGGTAGTGCTGTCAGGCATTGAGGAGCAGGTGAGCCGTGCCAACCAACACAAGGAGCAGCAGCTGGGCCTGAAGCAGCAGATTGAGAGTGAGGTGAGCTGGCAGGAGAGCAAGACAGACCCAAACTCTTCCAGCCTGGGCCAGTTTAATACAGAGGGGTTTGAACAGTGGCTGTAGCAGACAGACAAGGTGGGCAGGGACTGTCAGGTTCTGGAAGCTTGTTATCTCCCATTCCTTTCATCCTGGTAGGTCGCCAACCTTAAAAAAACCATTAAAGTTACAACAGCAGCAGCAGCCGCAGCCACATCTCAGGACCCTGAGCAACACCTGACTGAGCTAAGGGAACCAGCTGCTGGCACCAACCAGCGCCAGCCCAGCAAGAAAGCCTCAAAGGGCAAGGGGTGAGCCAATGTGGCAGGAACTGTTCGCTTCCAGGGTGTCTTGCTTTTCCTTCAGAGACCTGACTGCCACACTCCCTTTAGTCAGTTGCATGGGGGTAGGAAACGGGGGAAGCCTTCGGGGGTTAGGGAATTCCCTGCAGCCTCTCTCTCTCTCTTCCCTTTGCCAGGCTCCGAGGGAGCGCCAAGATTTGGTCCAAGTCGAACTGAAGGGACTGTCGTTTCTTCCCTGGGGATATGGGGTCCCAGCTGCCTGCCTGCCCCTTAGGAATCCTCAAAGAGCCTTCCTGTGCCCCTGGCCAGCTGATAATCCTAGGTTCATAACCCTTCACCTCCCTTCTTTCCCTCACCTCCAAGCATAGATTACACCTTCTCTAGGGAGGAGGCAAGTACAAGTCATGTTTTTGTTGGTAGTTTTTGTTTTATGTGGCTTTCTTATGTGTCCCATTGTCTCACTCACCTCCCTGCCATGCTCTCTCCCCTATATTTTTAAGAGCCAGCATCTGTCTTGGTTTACTATATGTCACTGAGCAGGTGGGGCTGCTATATCTCCAGTATAATCCATATGTGTTTCTTGTCCTACCACCCCACACTTGCATGCCTAATCCCCAGTTCCAACTCCCTGTCCCCAGCCTATTTGGCCACCATCTGTAGAGCCACCTTTATTCCCACCCTGAGAGTTTTGGGAGCCAGTCTGCCATTCTAGGAGTCACTGGACACTTTCATCCTAGAATTCTGTTACACTACAGTTGTTTTCCTTTCCTCTTGCCTTCCCTTGGGTCCTGGGGACGCTGCTGCTTCAATGACCCCAGAGCCTAAGAAAGGCAGCTGTTTCTTGAGATGTTGAGAGATGCTTCTTTCTTGGCGCTGGCTATCTTGGAAAGCCCGATGGCAATCCTAGAAGGATTTATACTTCCTTTTGTGAGTTTGGTGGAAAAGGGAAGGGGATACAGATTGTATAAAAAAAAGTATATATACATATATCTATATATAACATAACACAGAAATAAATCTATGAGAAGTCTATCTACAAACATGCCCTGAACTGGGTTATCTTCTGTTTTTGATATTTGTGGATGGGAAGAAAGTTCATTCCACTCTAAAGCAAAGTACTGGGAAAAGAAGAGAACCAGATACTATGTGCTGAGTCCTGGACTGTATGACTTTGGACACATTGCTCAGTATCTCAGCGTTCATTCAGAAGCAGTGGATGCTTACTAAGCACCAACGCGATAGGCACTGGAGATACAAAATGATGATCACTGTCCCTGCTTTCAAGGAGCTTGAGAGTTCAACCTGATTCCTTTCACTTTATAGAATTTTAAGGGGGAAAGAGTTGACAGCTTCAGTTTTTGTATCAGAACCACACAGAACTCTCATTTCTGAGCTCAGTTTTTGACCATGAAATTTGGTTCAGAATTTAGGGATTCCATGTGTAACCAAGCCCAGGGTACCAGGAAAATCTTCCCAACCAAGAATCTTATCACTGCTTGCACACACTCTTACACGCTGATCCCTGCCATGCAGCAATCTTAGATGGTCTTAGGGTAAGTAGAGGAGGAATTCTCTTCATGAGAATTCAGAGTTCATGGACATGAAACAGATGACACTTAAAAAATTATGCCAAAGTCTCTAAAAATGGCAGTTGGACTGGTGTACATCTTTATGCACATGAGGAGCAGAGACAATGTATACCGTGTGTATTTCATGTAATCCTGTTAAAGAGAGATCAGAAATTCTCCACTTAGGTACGTCTTCCAAAATGGATGGATAGAAAGGGGTTTAAAGAGGTAAGTCTAGGCAGTGTATTATCTATTGCTGTAGACAAATTACCCTAAAACTTAGTGGCTTAAAACAATACATATTTATTAACTGCTGAGTTTTCTGCTTAAGATCTTTCACAAAGCCACAATCAAAGTGTTAGCCAAGTCCATATTGTCTCAAGGTTCCAGTGAGAAGACTAGGTTCCAAGCACTCTCAGCGATTGTCAGCAGGATTCACTACCTCATAGGTGGTTGGACTGAGGAACTCATTTCTTGGCTAACTGTTGGTCACAGGCCACCCAGGTAGCCCTGTCTGTCAGAGCAAGAGACCACATCAGCAAGGTGAAATAACCTTTTGTAGTCTAACCACAGAAGAGACATCTCATCATTTTTACCAGTCACCAGGTCCAGCCTAGTGACTGTCAGAAAGCAGGGATCATTGGAAGCCATGTCAGAAGTTTCCGACCACAGAGAATGTTTCTGTGGACTACTAGCATCAGAATCATCAGGGGAGCTTTTGAAAATGCATGTTCTTGGACCCTACTCTCACCTCAGTTCTTACTGAATTAGAATTTCTGGGATGTGGAGTAGAAATGTGCCTTCATTGCCCTCGTCAACTCAGTTCTGTGTGAAGCTCCATTTATATAATTAGATTTGCCCAGATTATTGCTAAAAAGACTTCCACAGGGTCTTGCAGGACAGGTAAGGAGGCCCGGGATCATTATATGAGGGAGAAGGATGAGCAAAGGCAAAACTTTGAGTACAGGGCAAGAGAGGACTTGTCCTTTGAGGTTCATAAGTATATGGTTATATAAAAGTGTGATAAGTGCTAAGAAGTATAGAGTGACATGAAAGCATTTAACCAGGGCATCTATGTCTTGCTTGGGGTCAGGAAAGCCTTCTCCAAGGATGTGAAACTAGAAGCCTAAGTACTAGTTGACCAGATAAAAGGGAGAAAGGATGAGCATTTGGGGTGGGAGAAATAGTGGGTAGGAAGGGCTGGAGGCAAAAAGGTTTCATCCCGTGACCTACTGCCTATTCCCTAATATGCATAATTTGGGGGATGGGGCAGGGAATACAGTCCTATACTTTAACTTATTCATTTGTCCAATCAGTTGGTAAATATATCTTGACTGATAAATCTGAGATAATATAAAACCATAATGTATGTTACACTTCTGGGCATTGGGGTTTTGGGTGATTTTTGTCTTTTTCCCGTCTGTATATTCTAATAGTTCTATGATAATTGCTAATAATAAAAGCAATTAGTATTAAGTGCTTACTGTGTTCAAGCACTATTCTAAGTACTTTGTATCTATAAACTCATTTAACTTATACGACAAACTTCTGAGGTTGATGCAACTATTATCCTCTTCTAAAGATGACAAGAGGTATAGTCTACGACAACGCCACCCTGAACACGCCCGATTTCATCTGATCTCGGAAGCTAAGCAGGGTCGGGCCTGGTTAGTACTTGGATGGGAGACCACCTAGGAAGACCAAGTGCTGTAGGTGTAAAAAAAAAAAAAAAAAAAAAATTAATAGAGCGATTATGTAACTTGCTCAGGGTCACACAAATTGTATGTGGAGAAAGTACACCCCACCCTGTGTTTCCCATGTTCCTGGATGGAATGCATGGGATAGCCATCTCAGATCTCAGAGAAGCAAATGGTAGCAAGGAGAAAGAAACCAGAATTCAAAGTTCCACTAAACCAATGGCGAGTTCACCCTTTTCCTCCAGTATTGCCCAGAATGGACTCAAAGGCAGCCTAAAACCTAGAAATGTACATCAGGTGTGAACTGAAAGAACTCTTGTAGCCCTGTACTGAAGGTTTGAGGAACAGGAAAGGGACTCCTACGGGTCAGGGATGGTGGAAAGTTTCCTAGTTTTTTTTTGTTTTTTTTTTCTCTTTCTCTTTATTTAACCAAAATAAAAGCAACACAATGACAGCAACAGTGACTGGACAGGCACTTAAAATTATGAGGGAGGAAAACCGTTATCTGACCACAGGAGTGTGGTCCCACAAGTGTGAGGCAAATTTCCTTTGCTTTTTCCTTTCTTCTCTTGATGCTTGGCCCAGATACATAGTGAGAAATGCCCAACAGAGTAGAGAAACGAAAGCCCCAACTTTCTGGCCAGAGAATTAGGAAGGTAAGCCCCAAAGAACCAGAAAATGTCAGGCAGAGAGGAAGGAAATCAAGAGACGAGTCCCATAGAGTCGTGTGTCAACTCCTGGGCTCATCTCTTAAGTTGCACAAGCATAGATCTGACCCAAGACAGCTTACCAAAGCTTTGTGAACTGAGCTACAGGGTGGACTGCTGTCCAGGTCTGACTGGCTACTGTGTGGTACACATGCATGACTGATCCAAATAGCACCACAGAAAATTAAACCAACATTGGAATCACAATTCAAAGAAGACAGGTTGCTGTCTGAACCTAACCTGGTTGGTTGCTCATTTAAAAAGTAAAGAAAAAAAAAGAAAACCATTCTCTAGGATTTTGACAAGATCCAGAGTCTCAAAATAATCAGAATATCCAGTATACAGTCTAAAATTACTCAGCATACCAGAAACTCTCTAGGGAAAAGACAGCCAATCCCAAGATGACAGAGGTGTTGGAATTTAAAACAAAAACTTCAAAGCAATTAATATAACCATACTGGAAGAAGGAAGGGAGAATGCTCTTGAAAGAAATGGAAATTTAGAAAGTTTCAGCAAAGAAAAAATATAAAGAACCGAATGGAAATATTAGAACTGAAAAGCAGGAATAACCAAAATAAAATATTCACTGTATACATTTAACATCAAAAAGGAAATGACAGAGGAAAGAGTTTGAAGATGGATTAATATAAATTATGTACTCTAAACAAACAAAAAATATGTGTGGGAAAAAAAAACCTGTGGGACAATACAAAAAGGTCTAATTTGTGACAACAGAGTTGTAGAAGGTGAGAAAAAGTATGGAATGGAAAAATTATTAGGAGAAATGGCAAAAAAAAGTCCCAAATTTGGCAAAAGACAAACATACAGATTCAAGAAGCTTGGTGAACAGCAAACAGG
Organism: Pteropus vampyrus; assembly: GCF_000151845.1. NCBI lineage: Eukaryota > Metazoa > Chordata > Mammalia > Chiroptera > Pteropodidae > Pteropus > Pteropus vampyrus. The sequence continues at coordinate 2,015,995 of NW_011888897.1, read as the reverse complement.
ATATATTCAAAAGAAACCCATGACCAGACACATCATAATCAAATTGTAGAAACTTAAAATATCCTAAGAGCATCCAGAGAAAAATGGTTCATATAAAGGAACAATGACTCATGGCTGCATATTTCTCATGAGAAACGAAGCCATAAGAAACTGTAACATTAAAGTGCTGAAAGAAAACTGTCAACTCAAAATTTTATACCCAATGAAAATATCACTCAGGAATTAATTTGAAATAAAGACATTCTTAGGTGAAGAAAATGTATAAGAATTTTTACCAGCATATCAGCTCTAAAAGCAATGCTAAAGGAAGTTCTTCAGACAGAAGAGAAATGGTAACTGGAGAAACTTGGGACATCAAGGATGAAGGAAGAGCAACAGAAATGGTAAACAGATTATTCTTCTCTTGAGTTCTTTAAAATGTTTATAACCATTGAAAATAAAAATTATAAGACTCAGGGTTTTCAGTATTTGTAGGTGTAATACATATGACAACTACAACATAAAAGAGACAAAGCAAAGAGACCTACGTAGTGGTAAAGTTTCTCCAGTTGACTTGATGTGGTGAAATACAAATTCCAAGTGGAGTATATAAAGTATATATTTTATAATCCCTAGAACAGGGATTAGTAAACCATATTCCATAGGCCAAATCCTGTCCACTACTTGTTTTTGTAAATAATGTTTTATTGGAACATAGTTATACTTCATTCATACATTTTGTCTGTGGGTGCTTTCATCCTATGGCATCAGAGTTGAATGTTGCAACAGACATTATGGGCCTACAAAGTCCAACGTATTTAATATCTCATCCTTTGCAAAAAAAAACAAAAACAAAAAACAAAACTTGCCAATCCTGCCCTAGAGCAACCACTAAGAAAAAAATAAATTTAGCGGAAAAAAATCAAAGTGGAATACTAAGTAATATCCAAATAAACTAAAAGAAGGCTGGAAAGTAAAGCTAGTGAAATTATAAACAAAAGACCAAACAGAAACCAATAATAAAATGAGAGAAATAATCCAAACAGTAATAATTACATTAAGTATAAATAGCCTAAATGCAACAATTGAAAGATAAATTATCAAAATAGATTTAAAAAAAGATCCAACTATATGCTTTCTTCAAAAAACCTATTTTTAAGTGTGACATAGGTGGATTAAATGTAAAAGGATGGGAAAAGATAATACCATGCAAACACTACTCAGAAGAAAGCTGAAGTGGATATAGTAATATCAGACAAATTAACTTCAGAGGAAAGAAAATTCCAGGGGTAAAGAAGACTATTACATATTGATAAACAGTTCAGTTTTCCAAATACATGGAGCAAAAACATATCAAAGGAAAAATGGACAGATCCACAATTAGAGTTGGAAATTTAAAAACTCCTCTCCCAGTAATCAACAGAACAAGTAAACAAAATCAGCAAATATCTAGAAGTATATAGAACTGAATGATGCCATCAACCAACAGGATCTAATTAAAATTTATAGAACACTCCCCCAACACAGTAATACAATTTCTATTTTCAAGTGTACATGGAACGTTTACCAAAATAGATTATGTCCAGGGTCATAAAACAAACTTCAACAAATTTAAAAGAATTGAAATCATATAAAGTATTTTTCTGGCCATAATGGGATTATAACTAGAAGTCAATAACAATGCTAACAGGGAGGTCTCCAAACACTTGAAAACTAAACAACCCATTTCTAAATAACCTAGGGCTCAAAGAGAAATTAGAAAATATTGTGAACTTAACAAAAAGAAAAATAAAAAATATTAAAATATATGAGATTCAGCTAACAGTGATTAGAGGAAAAATTATAGCATCACATGCTTATATTGAAAAGAAGGTCTGACGCTAACAATCTGTACTTCTACCGTGAGAAGGTATATAAAGGAGAGCAAAAAGAAACAAGCAGAAGAAAGCCATAAGAACAAAAATAAGTGAAATTGAAAACAGAAAAACAGAAAAGGTCAATGAAACCAAAAGTGATTCTTTGAATTGATCGATAAAATTAATAAACCTCTAGCCATACTGATGAGAGAGAGAGAGAGAAATTACCAATATCAGGAATAAAAGAGGAGATACCGCTGTATACCCCACAGACATTAAAAAGTTAGTAAGGGAGTATGACAAACAATTCTACACACATTCAACAACTTAGATGAGATAAACCAACTTAAGAAGAGAGATGTAAATATAAAATATAGAACTAGAAAACTTTTAGAAGATAGCATAGGAGAAAATCTTAGTTACTAGGCGTTAGGCAAAGCATTCTTAGCTATGACACCAAAAATATGATTCATAAAAGAAAAAAGTGGTAAGTTGAGCTTCATCAAAATTCAGAACTTTCACTTTGAAAAAGACAACATCAAGAGGAGGAGAAGCTACAAAATGGGAAGAAATATTTGCAAATCCCTATCTAACAATGGACTTCTAACCAGAATATATGAAGAGCTCTCAAAACCCAACAGTAAAAAAAAAAAACACCCAATTTTCAAAAATGGCCAAAAGACTTAAACACTCCCCCAACACAGTAATACAATTTCTACAATACAATCTTTTCGTGTGCTTATTTGCCACCATTATAGCTTCTTTGATGAAGTGCCTTCTTTGATAAAGTGTCTTCATCAAAAAAGCTATAATGGTGGCAGATAAGCACACGAAAAGATGCTCATCATCATTAGTCGTTAGGGAAATACAAATTAAAGTCATGATAAGATATCTGTTAGAATAGGAGAAAACCTATAAACCTAATAGAACGGGCTAGATAAAATAAAAACTAACAATACCAAGTCCTGGCAAGGATGCAAAGCAACTAGAGCTCTCTCATATTGTTGTTGGGAGTGCAAAATGGTGCAGCCATTCTGGAAAAGTTTGGCATTTTCTTATTAAGTTAAATATACATTTACCATATGATCTAGCAATCCCATTCCATTTCATTCCTAAAGAAACTAAAACGTGTTCACACGAAATCATGGACACAAATATAGCAGCTCTTTTCATAATTGCCAAAAGCTGGAAACAACTAGAATGGTCTTTGACCGGTGAAAAATAAACAGACTACATAGTAGAATGCCACTCAACAATAAAAAGTAGCAAACTATTAATACACATAACGTGAATGAATCTCAAAAGTATTAAGCCAAGTGAAGAGCCACTCTCAAAAGATTACCTACTGTATGATTTCATTATATGACATTCTGGAAATAGAAAAACTAGCAATGGAGAACAAATCCAAGGGTTAGGATTGCAGGAAGGGTGTTAAGGAACAGCAGGAGAGGGTTTGGGGGGGATGGAACTGTTCTGATCATGACTGTAGTACTTACACTAATCTATAAGAGTTAAAATTCACAGAAACTATACACAGCAATTTTACTGTATGTTAAAAAATATATATTTTAAAAACAGACATATTGGGCTACTAGCAGCCTGTCATTTTAAACACTATGTTATTACTTGGGTAAATTTTAATATAAATTTAAATTTAAGTCATCAAGGAACTTTCTATTTAAAGGACCCCCATGATAAATCATTCTGTACAGCACATTAGTATCATTTGTGTCAATCTAGATTTGAGTCCTGGTTCTTGCCATGCTGCTAGGTTGCTGTATGATGTTCCACAAGTCACCCCTATTTCTTCCACAGTAAAATAGGAGCCAGGGTTTGGATGATATGTGTAATTTGTTGCTAAGTTGCCTTGGAATCCTCTCCAACCTTGAGATTCTGCTTTAGTAGGTCTGGTGTACTGATTCTGATTTGCTGTCACGTTTGGGAAAGTCCAAAGGTGATCTCTAAGATCTCTTTCAACCCTAAAGTTACATCATATACTTAGTTTGCTTAAATCAAGGGTTAGCTGTATTGGGAATCAGCTTCTATTCTTCCCTGACACATTCCCTGTAAATTGGAATTCCCCACTTACCTCCCAAAATCCAGGATATCTTTATCTAAGTTCACCAGTAGTTCTCTAAGAACCTAGCTTTGTTTACTTTCATCAAACCATTTGCCACCTCACTGTCACCTTGACCTTTCCCAAGGTATTTCTCTTCCTTTCAGTCTCATCTCTACAGCCCTTTCCCATGCCCCCTTCTCTCCCATCCTCTAGCTTCATGTGTCCAAAAGTCCTAGTCTCAGACTCCTCAGATACTTGGCTGGCCTCCTGGCTGGAGAGCACTGACGTCTTGGGGATAATTGTCCATAACCTGCAAATTCTCCAGGCGATAGGTGACAGAGATGAAGAGGATAGAATGGATTCTGGCATAAACCAGGGGCAGAACCCTACTCCTATTTAAGAGATAAGGTCTTCAGAGAAGAAGAAATGAACCATAAAGGACAGAGAAAGGGCAAGGAACTGTACTAACCCTGGTCATCTCATCTCAGGGACAGTCCAGAGAGATGGAAAGGCTTGAGTCCAAAAGGGGAAGTACTTACCTGCTTCTCCTTGTCCCCCAAGATACTATTTAAGGCCAGACATTGAGGCTGGGAAAGCTCAGAGCTGTCAGCATTCTGCATAGGGGGCTGCAGGCTCACCTTGAGCAGCAATACCAGTCTTCTGCATCCCAGCCCCTGCAAGTGCTCTTTCTTCAAGTCACATGAGCTCCATGCCCCTCATAGGTTCTTCCCAGGGATGGAAGATAGCTGGGAAGCTCCTTAAGGAAACTAGCTATATGAAGTCTTCTCTCCCAGTGCCCCCAGACTCCTTGGTTATGTCTCTTACCTCTCAGCACCTCCTAGGCCTAATTGTCCCTACCGTCCTCTTTCCCTAGTGCAGCCTCACCTGACTCCCACCTCTCTTATCTGAAGATCTCAGCGATGTCTAAGCAGGAGAGAGGTAAAGCCTACTTTTTTTCCTTTTTTTTTTCTTTTTCAGGTGAGGCAACCCTTGGTTGACCTCACAGATTTCAAGGACCTTGTCAGCTTACAATCCCTTATTTTTTATTTTTTACGCCTATAGCACTTGGTCTTCCTAGGTGGTCTCCCATCCAAGTACTAACCAGGCCTGACCCTGCTTAGCTTCCGAGATCAGACAGGATTGGGCTTGTTCAGGGTGGCATGGCCGTAGACAAAGCCTACTTTTTTCTTATCCTTAGCCCAACTGGAATGGCCTGAGAGAAGCCCTTTGTTACCCCAGGAGCTGGGGGAAAATCCAGAGCTGCAAGTAAGGCTGGGTCAGAATGGCCCAAAACATTTGTTTCCGCTTGTTGGTCTGTGAAGCTGAGGCATGGAAAGGTGAAAGATGATACTGGTAGATGGGAGAATGGAGGTCTGGAGGCAGGTTGTGTCTGGAGGTATTTTAGGAGTCCTGAGGATGGAACCAGGAATAAGGACCACAGAGAGAACTGAAGGAGCAAGACTGGGGCAGAGTAATTGGGGAGAACTCAGTCTTTTACAGCCCATGCACTGTGAAATTCTTTCTCTGTACTCAGTTCTCACAATTCTGAGGTATGAATCCATGATCCTACTGCCACCAGTTCCTAGAAAGGCCCATTTCACAAAGCAAGAAACTGATGTTGAGAGATTAAGAATCTTCCCCAGACTCATAGCTAAGTGGTAGAGCCAGGTCTTGCTCATGTCAGTCTGTAGTCATTTCACTCCTCTACATAATTCATAGTCTCTCACCAAGTTTTAGCCTCTTCCAACCTATAATTTTCTGGGGTGGGGGAAATAACCTGAGTCAGTCTGACCATGTCCTCTGGACATGTTGGGCTGAGGGCCGAGGGGCTGGCCCTTGTGAATGAGACTGGGCCCAGTTGGAGAGCTGACCAGAAATAAAACATTAGCATTCCTGCCAGGAGTTCCCATCCTGTCTCTGCTGCCTGGCCCTCAACCTACAATGGCAGACAGGTCAGAAAGTGCCGGGGGCTGGTCCTTGAGCACCTCACTGAGAGGCTGTTGCTAACAAATTTCCCACAACAGGACAGAACTACAGTCACAGGCCCTAGGAATAAGTACTGAGTTGAAGTGTAGTCCTCACCCAAGAGCAGAGAGCAGAGGTGAAAATGTGTATGTCTGAAAGCCAGAACTCAAATGGGAAAGCTTGTGAAACACTAGTGACTCACCTAGATGAAAATAAGGGCACCCCTTGCCCTGCTCCAGCCTCCACTTAGAACTACACCCATGAGTATGGACACTGGAACTGAAACCCAGGTTGAGAAGTTGAGCTGAACTGTAGCCTTAGACTTTGTAGCTAGAAGGGACCTATACAGCTGTGGTCCAGGGGAAGTGAATGACCTGCCCAAGACCACATGGCTAGGTTGGTGGAGAGCTGAGCTGAGCTGAGCTGAGGACCCAGCCTCTGGGCTCCTTCTACAACTCTAGTGCTTTCACCTGCTGCCTCCTCAGGAGACTGATGTGGGCTACTCCCACTCCCAGAGGAAGTAAACATGTGTCTGTCAGGACAGAGCACAGATTACATTTGAAGCTGAGGGCTGTAGGCACTGAGTACCACTGTCCACAATTCAGCACCCAGGTGGAGATGGATTATTTATACCCATCTGACTTCTGGGATTCCTGGATGGATTCTTAGCCACTGGGTTGGTTCCCTTAACTCTGGCCATGCATCTTTACCAGTTCTATTTAGTAAGATTTAACACCTGCCTTGGACTAGGAAGTCAGTGCCTGATTGTTGAGCTCAACTTCATCTTTCTGCTCATTGAACAATTGGACAAATCCTCTTGAATCTATTTGTCCATCAGTAACATGGGGAAAAACCTCCCTTAGCAGAGAAGACCCGCAGCCTTGAACTTGGATTTTGTGTTTTGTTTGCCTTTGATTTACTAACTGAAAAGAACTAAAGATTTCTGTAGAGGAAACCATCATCAGACTCTCACAAGCATTTACCATCATTATTAAGTTCCCAAGAGGAACAGTGTGACCCATTTGGCTGAGCTACGTAGAGCAAGAGTGAATGTCTTGAGAAATTTGAGCCCCTCATGTCCTTCTAGTACTGCTCAGGTTCCAGATTAGTTTTCTTCTCTGGTCTCTTTCCCTGGGCTCAAATTCTCCACAACTGGGGATGAAGGGTCTGAAGAATATTTGGTAGAACATTGCTGATCCCAGAGTTCCTCCCCCTTGAAGGCTTGCATAGGGTTATTTGGGCTCCTTCCTGCTCTGTACCACGTGTTCCCACCCTGAGCCCAGGGGAGAGACTATACCCAAGGGACAAGGGGGCAGCAAATTCCTCAGGCACCTGTATGCCAGATAGTCCCCCTGACAAATGAAGTTACAGAAAAAGCAAGGGAGAGAGCCAGTAATACAGATGCTTACATTTAATGCTCCTAGGCTCGCCCAGCTGAATTCCACTGCTGCTTCTCATCTGCCAGTGCCCTGACAGTCCCAATGTCATTCCCATTGAGGTACTGGGCCTGAACTCAAGTGATGAAGGCCACACATGGACACAGGGAAGGTAAGGTGACTAGAAGGAGACAGGAGAGTTGAAACTGAACAGGGAAAAGATCAAAAGTAAAGCCAGAAACCTACTTGGTCTTTTTCCATTCTCCTTTATTCCATAAACACCTAGTTACAAGTTGCACAAGTCAAAAAATAAAGGCAGAGAAGGGCATAGGAAAGATTTTTGTGATGTGTAGACGGTGGGAAGGGAGAAAAGTTGGGGAACTAGTCCTCTCTCGCCATACAGTCCTGGACGAGAGCTATGGCCCCTGAAGTGGGGAGTCTGAGGAGGAGGTGGGCAAAGATCTAGGGTAGCTGAGGAATGGAGGAGACTCCTAAACCCAGAGCTCCCCACAAAAGCCTTCAATGCATGGCAGGGGTAGAATGGGGCAGGTGAGGAGGTTCAAAGGTGGAGCAGCAAAATGAAAAATCAAGTTAGCAGATACAGGACAAGTGGAGTCATCGTGGTAAGGAGATTAAAGAAGGAAAAAGTAGGTAAAGAGGACAGTGGAAGGATCTCCCTGAGACCCCCAGGGAGAAGTGGGGCCAGCTTGCCTGTTAATTTAATATTAAAGTGGGAGTAGGAGTTGGAGAGGAAGAAATTATTTCAGGGGATGATCTCTCAGCCTCTCAGTCTGTACCTAGAAGGGGAAGAGATGAGCAATAATCAAAAGGAAGACAAAATATAAAAGCCAGGAATTGAGGTTTAACCCCTATGGCAGTGAGAGCATTGTTCTCTCTCTCTCTGTCTCTCTCTCTGTATCAAGTAAGACTGCCATCAAAGGCAGTATTTGCTGGACACCTGGACTGCTTCTGCCTCCTGGCAGAGGAATGTGCACAGGTACGCTCCCCAGGCATCCTCCCACGCTTGACACCTTACAATCCCCACTCCTCTAATACTTACAAGAGAGACTGAGGGCCTAGGGCCCTCACCAGTCATAGCGGCGGGACTGTCGGGAGGGGGAGTCCTCAGGTCCCTGTATGGCCAGACGGGGAGGCCCCTCAGCCCTTCGTCCTCCACCCCCTGAAGCCTCATGTCGTCGAAATTCCAGAGGGCGCTGCTGCCGGAATCGAGATGTCTCCCTCCGCCACTCATCATCAAATGCTGCAGCCTCACCTGTAGACACAGAGACCAGACATGACATGGCTTCTGGAAACAGACCCAAGAGTGAGCCACAGGCTTCTAACACAGAAAAAATCTCAGCAAAGGCTGAAACTAGGTGAATGGGGCGGTGTGGGGGAGGACAACTTCTGTATTTAGCAATTTTGGGTTCAACATGGTTCCTGGGAGCCAATAGCAGGCTTGACTACTTGACAAAGAAATCTGGAATGATATAATTACTAGGTTAAGGAGCATAATCCCAAGCACGTGATAAGTATTTAATAAACATTTGTTGATTTGAAAAAAAGGATCCAGGTGGAAAATGGTAGATTACTATCAATATCTGACTTAGGTGACAAAGTTTGCCTCTCCTTGGTGAGGACAGTGCCAGCACCTGACTCAGCTCCTAAATCAACAAGGCTCCAAGTGAAGTAATCTTGGTCTCACACATAACCTTGCCCAAGAAATATCTATGGAGGTAGAGAGAGAAAGCTGGTATATCCTAGTTTACAGGAACTGGACGAGGGGCTACTAGCCAAGAAGCTGGAAGGCTGGTGAGCAAGAAGACTCACTCTCATCCAGGTTGATGTAGTCCTGCCGCTCCTCCTGGTCCCCTGTGCGGTGGTTTCGGGAGCGCTGAAGGATGTGAGCCCGGTCTCGGATGTGATGCCCAATGGACATCTGCTCTAGTCCACTGTCTGAGTCTCGTACGGTCCTCCGAGTCTCCCGGATCTAAGATGAGGCAGAAAACGAAGCACTCAGCTGCCCCTTTTAAAGCCTGGCAACACCAACCCAGGAGAGACAAACCACCCACAACCCAATCTTGAAAAAAGCAGCTAGGGTTTCTGTGGCTGCCATTCAATCTGGCTTTCTCTGGGAGAGGAGAAGCCCTCCAACTCACCCCGCCTGGGGCTGAGCGCATCTCTGACGTCTCCTGATAGACCTTGGGGGCACCATCACCCGTATTGGAGTAGGAGATGACAGTGGAGGATGAAAAGGTCTGGCAGTTGCCTCCAGCAGTCATGTGTTCCTGAGGAGGAAAGGGTATAATTGGACTGGAGGAGAGGGGCTCCCCTCTGGACACGGGATCCCGCATGTCAGCTGCCTGTCCTTGCTCATATCTTCCCTACAAAATGTGAGAACTGAGAAAATGTCAGGACTCACCATTACCCCCAAATTCCTCTGAGTCCAGCAATAAACAAGAAGGACCTTAAGAGACTGAGCCTTAACTGCATAGTAACAAGCATGCCACTGCTGCTTCGCACTCAGGCGTAAGAGCAGACACAAGAACCCAGGGTTCCCTGGACTCAATTTTTTATCCTGCTTGACCCCTTCTCTAGCACTCTTCCCCACTCCTGCCTCCAAGGATTCAAGGTGTTGCCAGCCATCACTGAGAACAGGGCCAGGGAAGGGGATGGGGAAAGAGTCTCACCATGTTCCCAATCATATCGTTCATCATCCCAAACATGTCCATGAAGCCACCTGACTGCAGCATGGAGACGGAAAGCAGAGTCAGTACTCAGGGATGACCCACTAGCTACACAACTATCCAGTCCCTTTCTCTTCCTTCCTATCTAGCAATTGCTCTTTCTCATTCTTTGTGAATGTTTTTCTTCTTGTATATACTGCCGCCCACCTCCTCAGTCTCTATGGCTGCTCTGATCCAATTTTCTTTCCTCTAACTGCCCTATTTCCTCCTGTCTTCAGAAAGCATCGGATTCTAACCTATCAAAGGGTTGGGCATGAAACTTAAAAAATCTAACAACTGTATCTAGTTGACCCTTCGACCACACCTCCCTCCCTCCTCAAAATGACAAACTGCTAGACAATTACATTTCCTAATGAGTATCGCTCCTAGAAGGACCGGAATCAATAAATTAGCATCTTTATCTTTGGCTCAGGACTGATAGCACACAGCAAGCAGGCCTAGAGCTTTGTGACCACTATAAAAAGATTCTAGGGTTACCCATAAGGCTATTCTAGAGAGGCGCATTTGGAAGTATTAAGAGTATAGAGTGTGTCTGAGATGGAAGGACACAGGAGATTAGGACTCACCATTCCCAGCATCCCAAAGGGGGAGACAGCCCCAGCCTACAGGAACACAGAAAGCACAGAAATTAGATACCACATCCTACCTATCTTATTGGAATCCCAAACCAAACCTATGGCTTCGACTTCTTTCCCATCCTTCTCTCAAAAGATCACTAAGCCCTTTTTCCAGACCCCTTCCCCCACTTCCAGTTCATCCCACTTGCTGAGGTGGCTGTAATACAAGAAAAGTCAAGGGCTTTACTAACCACCCTCCAACTTTTCTTTGGGTTTCAGGTATATTGCAGCACCATTACCTGCATCCTGCGGCTGGCGGGCCTGGTCCCTGGCATGTTGCCATCTGTGATGCTGAGAAAGGGGCTATATCCAAAGCCACCAGACAACATTCGGTTCATATGCTGACGGTGAATAGCAAAGGGGTCCCTGTGGAGTGAGTATACAGTGTGGATGGCAGAAGGGCCAAGTAGTCGACTGCTTCTCTCCGCAAAAGAAAACAGTCCTAGGGAAACAGTGGCACAGATGCCTATTTCCCCTCTAAGTCCGAGCTGGAGCTGAGTATCCAACCAGTTTCAATCAGTGCCAGCAGTGGGAACCCAGATGTCTGTTGGAACTACTCTGAGACCTGAAGTGGAGTGGGATGAGTGCTCTAGAGCATGCGGGGGAGGGAATACTCACATCAGGAACATGGGATCCTCAGGCTCCACGTCCCTCATGAAGCGGAACATCCTGATTTTAGCTCCAGAGGGGCTCAACACTGTAAAGATGGGGAGGCTCAGATACTTTGAGAGAGCCAGGCTTTGCACACGGACTCAGTGTTGGGACTCTCAGAGCACTGTCCCTTCCAAATACTGTAGCTGACCCCCAAAAAACTCCAGTGAGACCCTTCTCCAGGTGTTCAATACCACCCTTTAGGGAGAGAAGAGCTCTTCAAACATCGCTCTCTCAAAGGAGGGCCATGGGAAAATTTCCAAGCCTCTCAGTTTTCTGCTTCCCCCACTCAGAGCCATCCTCTTCCCAAAGCCCTGGCCAGAAGCATACTCCCCTCCCCCGACGCCACAGTTCCGGATGCGAATCCCAAGTGCTGGCCCTACGCCCATTAATGACCCCAACCACCCCGCCCCCTCCTTACACTCAGCCGCTGCCAGGCCTCCTCTGGCGGGCCTCGTTGTCCCCATTGCAACTGTCAGCGGCTCCCCTAGCCTCGGCCTCCCCGCCAGGCAAGCAGATGAGGCGGGCCTGACTCTCCCCTCCCCGCATCTCAGACTCGCATACCGTGCAGCCCCGCTCCGCTCGAGCCTCACGGGTCCCCGATTTGGGCTCAGCGGCCCATCCGGCCGGTCTCGCCTCTCGATGCGCTGCAGGATCAGGGCTTGCGGGCCGGAACGCGGGATTGGTCCGGGCCTGAGCTCCACAGCCTCCCGCGCCGCCTCCTCCCACAGCTGCCACCTCCGTACCACCCCTCGGCCCACGGAACCCGAACCGCGGCCAGGCCCGGACGGAAGTGACGTCACGGTGGGACCGCCCACTCCGGGGCCGGAGCCGCGGAGCTCCGCCCACTGACGGGCGTGGGGTGGAGTCGAGGGCCCCTTCCTGGGGCGACGGGGTTGCGGGGGGCAGGGCGCGGGGGCAGGTTGTGGGGTTCTCTCGGGGCGAGGAGAAGGTGGGGCTAATTGGTAACCTGATTTGGGTCTGCGGACAGGCAGAGGCTCCCTGTAAGGGTTTCAAGGGGAGCAGAAGAGTCCATGCCTCGCCAGGGACGGGGCTGGGGCAGGGCGGCACGTTCACTCAGGGGAAGGAAGAGGACGTGGGACAGGTTCCCATGGGGGAGGGGCGGGCTCCTGGGAGGAGCCTGGAGCAGTTTTTCTATCCACGGAGCGTTCAGCCCTAGAAGGACGAAGGGAGGCATTTCTGCGGGGGAAGCACTAGGGCCAGTCCTTTCAGGAGGAAGCGCGATCCAGGCAGGAGGAAGCGCGATCCAGGCAGGGGCGTCGCCCTCAGAGTGACGTAGTAGAGGAGGTGACAGTTCTGCCCAGGTCTAGCTCTAGCTTCGAGAACTCGGGCTGGGGCAGAGTATCTAGGTTGATGGGTTCGGCCGCCAGATGGCGTTCTTCGGCCAGGCTGGAACTACAGCCCCTAGGGAACTGGAGTTGGCAAGGCCCCTGGACCCCTCTGTTAATCTGCTGTAAGGGGTCAGACTGAGAAAAGGCTCTAGTTCTGAAATCATTTAGTTTAGTGCCAACCTCACTCTTTCTTTTATCTAACTCCCGTGTTTTCAAGAGCTCCCAGTCATACACTGATCTTACTTGCTGCTAGTCAGGTAGGTAGGTCAAGGGTCTAAAGGTTGGGAGAGGAAGAAAAAGGATGGAGGGCTCCATTAACGAGGATCACTCGGGGGCGGAGCTGGAAACAAACCCCGGAGACCTGACTCCGAGGCCAAAGACTGATACTTTGACATAGTAAATGTCTTGCATAAAATTGGCCCAACTGAAGAGAAGGGCCCTCCCCCCGTGTGTCAGGGGATTTGGACTGTGTAGGATGGACTTTAAACCAGATTTATCAAAACTCCAGCGCTCCCCAGTTCTTTACTCTGGCTGCTGGCCATATTAGTGCTTTGTGGAGCCTGACAATGAGAAAGATTTGTTCCCAGTACTTCCCTAGGGGAGAAGGAGGAAGGGGTCCCTGGTGACTCAGGAAAAGGTATTAGGAGCAGGGCTTCTCAGATTTCTTTGGACTTGGTCATTTTCAAAGAGTAAAAAATAATAGTGGAGACAGAGAAGTATAGAGACAGATCAATTAGAACTTGACAGACTGGCAAAGCCAAAGAAAACCAAAGACAGGATAAAACAAAATTGGTTTTTCATTGATATTTCTGGAAAAGAAACAAAATCTCTTACATTTATATTCCAGATGCTCTGTCTCTGGACATCCCACCATGTAAGGGCCCCTTTTTCTCTTGCCCCAAACAAAAGTTTGACACGGATCAACAGTTATCCCAGTGAGAAAGAGTTCCACAGCCCAGACTTAACCATGGTTCTTTACCTTTCAGCTCCCTTCTCATACCACCATGTCCAAACCTTCAAGATGAGAGAGAAGATACAACTTAGCTTCTAGCCTCCTTTTTTCTTTTTTCTATTACCTGGTACTCTACCTACTGCCATTAGGTGCCTAGAGCCCTTTTTCTTCTTCCTTCCAAACTTAAGAATGTGATCAGTTGTTTTTACCTTTAAGTGATTTTAAATATTCATTTCAATGTATTATGTCCCCTATTAGTACAGCTGACCCTTGAACAAGCGTGTTTAAGCACACCGACCACCAGCAGTGGAAATCCACATTTAACTTAAGTCGGCCCTTCCCACGTGTGCATGTCCAACTGCAGAGCAGAACGAAATAGTATATACAAATTACAACTTAGCCTCTAAATATGAGAGAAAGCTCCAAACCTGGGCTTTGTCTCAGGTTAAAAAAAGAATCTTCGAACAGATAGGGATGAAGGAGGAGATAAAAGAAGTCATTTCCTAAGTCCCCAGAGATGTATAAGTAGCTATCCACTCCAGGAATTGAAGGACTGTAATTTTACAGGTAACCTTTCTGTGCCCCACAACCAGAGTTTGTGTCTCTTACTTCATAGCCTTCCTTTCCCTTCTCTCTCACCTTCCCACCCTCCTGCTCTTCCACCATTTCTCTTCTTTCCTTCCTTCCTTCCTTCCTTCCTTCCTTCCTTCCTTCCTTCCTTCCTTCCTTCCTTCCTTCCTTCCTTCCCTCCATCCATCTCTGTCCAATGAACTCTGATGAACAGAAATTCCCCAGTCAGTGGATTGTCTTGTAGGTGATAAGATGTAGGAGGGAGAGTGGATCCTGCTAGGGGTGAGGCTTAACACAAGGAGAATAGACTTTTTGGGAGGAAGAGAAACAAAGTAGTTCCTATATTTACTTCCTTATCTGATGGATCCAAAGTCAGGAAGTCCTTGAGAGAGAGCAGAGCTTGGCCAGAAAAGGGGCCTTTTTAGATGCAAGGTCACAGATCTGGAGCAATCCCAGGGCAGTTGGATATTGGAACGGAGTGATGATGGGGCAATGATGTGGGAGTTAGAGAAGATTGGATTTCCTGCCTGACCCAAAGTGAATGGGTGTAACCAAGTGTATGTGTGTAAGTATATGTGCATATCTATTAGGGGAGGGAGATAAACCCTGAAAATTAGCACTAAGGTGCCCCAGGTAGAGAGATTGAGTTGTACAGTGGACACCAGATCAGAGAGAGATTGAAAAGTGACTCAGGAGTATTTTTTTAAAATCAGCTTTTTAGTTTGTTTATATATCCACATCCATTCAACAAACATTTATTGAATGCCTACTACATGTCAGGTACTGTTCCTGGCTCTGGAGATATAATAGTGATACAGAAAAATATAAAGCAAGGTAGAAGGGGGATAGAGGACCAGGCAGGCAGCTGGGAGGTGGTTGCTTCTCAGGTGACTAGGGAAGCCCTCACTGATAAGGTGACGTTTAAGCAGAGATCTGAACATGAAGAATAGCTGGGGTGAGATCTTCCTGAGCAGAGGAAATAGCAAGTGCAAAGGCTCTGAGGCAGAAGTATGTTTAGTGTGTTCAAGGAACAACAAAGAAGCCAATGTGCCCAGACTGATGTGAATGAGGGAAGAGCAGTAGTAAGAGATAAGGTCACAGAGATAGAAGGAAGCAGATAATTTGGGAGTTTGTAAGACCTACGAAAGGATCGTGCTGGCTGTTTTACAGAGAAAAGACTACTGGGGGACAGCAGTAGAAACAGACCTGTTAGCATGCTGTTGGCCTTAATCTAGTTAAGATATGATGGTGGCTGTGAGTAAATCAGAGTCAGTGGAGGTGATGAGAAATGGTCAGATTCTAGATATATTTTGAAGATGGAGCTAACAGAATTTGCTGATGAATGGATGGATGGAATATGAAGGAGAGAAGGACTTCAAGGTTTTGCTCTGGGCAACTGAATGAAAAATAAATTACCATTTGGCTTGTCACACCATACTGAATAGTACATAGAACAGTACATAGAAATTGGGTCTGGCTAGAAGATCCTGACTATGTGGCTATACAGGATAACAGACCTGGACAGTCCTACCTTTAGAAGCTAGCCACTTAAAGCAGGAGGAAATGTAGACAACAGGAATAAATGAATTCAATACCTAGTTTGACCATAAGATGTTAGATATTAGACTATCTTGTATAGATATGCTAATGTTAATGGTTGGCATTAGCGTTGGAGTTTTAAGTCTTAAGATCTTTTGATCATTTCAAGAAGATATCCTGAAGGAGGCAGTATGTCTTGTGATCAATATGGGCATTAAGGACTGATTTTTGTACTACCTGTATGGTAGTTCATGTCGATAAATATTTACTGACCTCCTACTATGTGCCAGGCATAGTGCTAGGTGCTGGGGATGAAAAGACAAGACATGGGCTCTGCCCAAGAGGGTGGGCAACACGGAATCCATTATGATTCAGTGATGAAGTCTGCAATAGACCGATGTGTATTGAAAGAGCAAAAGTGGTTCGGGAGAGGGAGTAAGTGACTTTGGGTGTAGGGGAGCCAAGAGAGCATTCCAGGGAGAAAATGTGATCAATGCAAGGGCACAAAGGTATGCCCCATTTGGGAAGAAATACGTGGAATTTATTTTAGAAATGGCTGAACCAGAACTTTTGAGGCAGAACAGTGGTGTGAGAGAAGGCTACGGAAGTTAAAGGGACCAGACTTTGAAGGGCCCTGTTTGTTTCTGGACTTAATTCAGTAGGCCTGGGGAAGCTATCAAAGGGTTTTATGTAGAAAAATTACAACAGCCTATTTGTATTTTAGGTAGAAAGGCAGTTTATTTCAGGAAATATTTTTGAGTTTTTACAATATGCTATGAAGTAAGTGCTGAAGATACAAAAATTCTTAAAAAGTAATCGAAAACCCTAATTAATTAAGCTTCAAGTCAGCAAGTGATGTTGATCCCTGGAGTAGAGGTAGGACTGGGCTTGGAGAGAGAAGAAAGCATTCAAGGAATCTTTAAAAAGTAAAATGTGAAAGAGAGAAAGAAGGGTAAATCTCAGATGACCCCCTTGGCACGAATGAATGAATGGAGGACATTACCTTTAACTGAAATAGAAAATGAGAGAATTTCAGTTGAAATATGTGGGATTTGAGGAGCCGTGCAGGATCCAGGGAGAGATAAATAGAAGGGAATTGGAGTCATGGCTGTCACTTAGGAGAGAAGCCAGTGCTAGAGATATAGATTTGAGAGTCATCAGTGTTTGAGGTATGTGTTGGCAGTGGGACTTAAAACCATGGAAGAGCATAATGGAGTCACTTAGGGATACTGGGAAGAGTGAGAACAGGACTTCTGAGACTGGAGTCACCTGGGAGGGTTTAGCCAACAATTTCATTGCCTTCTTTTGATTATTAAGTCCTCCCTTAGTTTACATTCTGGGCAAGATAAGTCTCTAGCTGTCACGCCTGGTTCTATTTTCCCTATCCTTTTCATTTTTACTTTTTTCTCTGGGTCAACCATAGTCTTTTTAATCCGAAAATCTGAAAACCCTGAACAAACATGCACCTGTGCTAAAGTATATGACAACCGTGGCCCAGATGACCTTCAACACAGCAGCCAGAGTTGCTCTTGACTTTCTATGTACAGAACACTGGGGATGGAGAAGGTAAAGAAGGTGGATAAAGAAAAGCCAGCTTAGGGCCAAGGCCTAAAGTTGTGCTGGTAAATATGGCAGCTACTACCCACATGCGGCTACTTAAATTTAATTAAAGTTAAATAACAAAAACTTAGTCCCTCAGTTACATTAGCCACATTTCAAGTGCTCTTTAGCCACACGTGGCTAGTGGCCACTGTATTGGAAAGTGCAGATATAGAACATTTCCATCATCACAGAAAATGTTGTGGGACAGAACCAGAAAGCATCTATAAATGTTACCTTTCTTCTGGACTTCTTTGAAGGCCTGCGAAGATTTTGAGGAATACACATGGGGAAGAAATTGAAAGGAAGGCAGTGAAAGGTTGGGCAACAGTAAACTACTCCAGGTGTAAAAGTGAAGGTCATGAAGAAGGCATGGAGAATAAGAAAAGCCAATCGAGCCATCTGGAGGAGAGGTACTGATGGCAAAACCAATTCTTTTTGCTGAGGAGAAAGTTCACGGGGAAGTAGCAAAGCCACAAAAACTTTGGTTGTGATGTTGATACCGTAAAAGACTGACAGTGACCACCAGGACATAAGTAGTTAATGAGACGATCCTAAGTCAGAGGGAGGCAAGCCAGTATCCTAGTAGAATGTTGTGTGTTTTTCCCACCTAGTCAAAGAAAGAAGGTTGAGAAGGCTCTGAGATTAAGTCCAAAATGGTGTGTCAGAGCTAGGAAATCAATTCATTGAGTTCTTCCTCTTTGAGGCCTAGCATTGTGCTAGGTATTGTGCTAGGAGAAGGCGACAATCAGTAAAGGTGGAGGAGCTAAGGTCGGCTGTTTGGAGTTGGGAACGATGGATAAAAAATTTGTAAAATCAGAAGAGATCAGGGAGGCATTCCTGAAGAGCATCCATGGCGCTAGGACAGAGTGCTGTCTGGTCTGATGGGTGGAAAGACAATGCTGGATACATGCCCCTTTTCAAGTTGTACTTTGAGTCTCTTTGTCTAATTCTTGATGGCAAGGACTGTCTTTTTTCATTCAGCTTTGTGTTTCTCATAGCACAGTGCCTACACCTAGTAGGACCTCAATAAAAGTTTGCTGTAGTGCAAAAGTTCAAGCTCAATATAGAGAGCAAAAAGAAAACTTAGAACTTTTTTAGTTTAACTCAACTGTGAGAAGAATGTAATGATAGACACAACTTGACTGGTAGTGTTCATGATGAGTGTGCCTTAGTGTTGTTAAGATTAATCAAGTAACACTCTTGGGGCAACATACTTAAAACAAACAGGAGCAAAGTTAAGCTGGCTTAGATTTCTCTCTAGGAGTCCATCTTCTTCTCAACTCTCCACTGACTTGAGTTTTTTAAGATTAAAAAAAAAAAAAGCAAAGAAAAAATGAGAACTAGAAAATGAGGTTACTGGGAGCAGAATGGGGATAAAAAAGTACAGTGAGGACTGAGGGAGACTGGACAGAAACTCTCAGGTTTCTGTTCTCTAATGCTTTGAATAGCTAGCCCTACCTTAGCATTTAATTTATCATAAATAGGCGAACTGAAAAACAAACAAACCAGAAAGCTGGAGAGGGGGAAGAATTCACTTATGAATGAGACGGAAATAGAATTGAACACCTTACACACAGTACTGAGGTAAATTTCTAGGATGTCAGGCTAGACAGAAATCATAGTGTCCAAGGGGCTCATGTCTCTGTTGTTCTCACCTGGTCTTCTTTTTCCCACCTCCAGAAAATGTGTAAGAAGCACAAGTTTCCCCATTCAACTAGTGTGAGAAATTCTCAGTTGGACTGTGGAGTAATATAATTCTAGGTAATGTAGGGAGGAAGGGGGCAAGAGAATTAAAAATGTTGATCAAGCTACATTCAGAGACTGCAACATGCTGATCAGCCCTGCAGCCAGGCCAGGAGGACACCTTCAGAACAAAGGAAGATTTCTACTGGGATTGCTAACAATCCATTCCCCACACCCCTGAAGGGGAAAAAGGAACCAAGAGAGTCATTCCCTATGGCTAAAACCATGGGGAACCTATGGATTAAAGGCTGGGAACTGCCAGCTGGCCTTTCACTCTATATACTCTTCCCCTTCCTCACTGTATGTCCATATCAAAGGAAATGGGAACTAAAGAATGATAAACTGAATTCCCTGAACACTCTGGGTCCCTCTCACTCTCTGGCTCTGAGAGGAGACCTCACTGTCTGGAGTGTTACCCCTTTTCTAATAAACTTTCATTTTGACTCTAACTTTGGCGCATGTGTTGATTCCTTTCTACACTCTGCCAAAGGACCCTGTTCTCCTCTCAGTGCAGGGCTTGGTCTCCCTCCACTAACTCGGGGGAAATGTGCCCTGTCCTGCATCATAGTGATAGGCAAGCCTCCACAAGGCCTCAGAATTAGTTCTCTGGAATGAAGCGAACACAGGCTGGCATGCTTAACACTGTTGGCTCCAGAGGCCCAGAGACTAACCCCAAGGATTATGGGGATTGGCTTTCAGCCTCCCACCCGCTCCAAATTCACCCCAATTCTCACTTCTAGCTTCTTGCCCACGAAGCCAAAGACTTCATAAGACTAGTCTGTTGTCCAGCCACACAGGAAAAGGCTAAGGGATGCTTCCCCCACGCAATTACGGCTCTAGATCCAGGCCTCCTGCTTCCTAGGTCTTTTTCCTGTGGTCCCTGTGGACTCTAGTGTCCAAATTCTCAAGGCGCTCCCCTGGGCCTTGGGGCAGGATTCCCATTCTCTGCTTCTCCATCTCCCTGGAATTTTCCACTGCAGCTGCCTCCGCTCCCAGACACCCCTCCCTGGGCAAAATTCCCGGTTCCCTCCGCCTTCCCTTCCCTAATCACACCTCATTCCCACCCCCGGGCCTGAGGCCCCACCCACAGTCCAGCCCACACCCCACACTAACCCCGGTGGTTCCAGTTAGAGAAATGGAAGGCCAGGCCTTTACAGAAGGGTGAGAGAGAGAGAGGATCCCAGGATCCTTCCAGAGCGGGGAGAAAGGAGAGTAGAGGGGCTGGTCCCCTCTGGGGCTGGAGTGGGGGGAGTGGCCCTCCTCAAATCCCCATATAAGGCAGGGCAAGCAGTTAGGCTCCTGGATTGGCTGATTCAAATGAGCATTCCACCTGGCAACAGAGTTTCTATTGGCTCTTAGGAAAAATAGGAGGAAGGTGGATAGAGGTTGTTGGTGGCGGGGATTGGAGGGGGGAGGGGAGTGGAGGTGACCGAAGTGGGGGGCGGTTACCAGGGCAACAGGGTAAGAGCCCAGCAGGGTGTCTGAGACAGCAGGCGGGGCTGGGAGGTGGCTAAGGGGGTGGGGGGAGAGGAAAGGAGGGTGGGAGGGAGAGGAAAGAGACTGACGGGGTGGGAGCTAGACAGGGAGGGGGGGCAAAAGAGGGGGGAGAGAGAGAAATGAAGCCAGAGAGTACAGAGATGGAGAGGGTCAGAGATCGTTAAAGACATCAGTGGGTGAGTCAGAGAAACAGATTGAGAGAGAAGGAAAGATCTCAGAGAAAGATGGACAGAGTTCGGCAAAGAAAAACCTGGGTGGGGCTCCAAGATTTTTGAGGTGATGGAGACTGAGAAACTGATACAAGAGTCAAAAAGAAATTGAGAGGTGTGTACATCAAGGGACCAACAGATGGTATATTTAAGCACTCAAATACTAAATGGTGATGCTCGATCAATGTGTCTTATTACGAAAATGATAAAAGACTAATAATGGTAATGATTGACAAATATAGCAGTGCACACCAAAAATATCTTTTTCCAAACCCTAGCCTTCTACCTCATCCACATTCTTGACCTTTAACACACACTCCAGTTCCTGTCACCTGAAATCCCAAGTTTCTCGAAATGACTCAAAAATACTGAGACTGAGGACCAGGAACTGAGGATGTCTGGAGTAGGGTAGAGCTGGAACTCCATACCTGGACCCCTTGCAAAGGAGGCAAACATAATTTTGAAAGGCTGGGGAAGATGGCAGCAGAGGAAAAGAAAGAGAGGAGAAATGTGGAAAATAGGACCTGAAGAGGAATTGAGGAAAATCAGCTAACGATATAGGACCAGGTGACAAACTTGATGAGCCAACAAGTTGTCTGGGAGAGAGAGGGAAAAAGATCAGCGATGGAAGGGTAGAAGAGGGCAAATGAGAAGCGAAGTAGAGGTGACAGAATAAGAGATGTGAGTTATAAGTGGTTGTGAGGATACAAACGAAAGAGGAGAGATGAGAAATAGGACCAGTCGAAGAAAAGTGATGTGAGGTAGGTATATAAGAAAGGTCAGAGACTGAAGAGAGGAAAGGAGACTGGACGGCTTCCGATTCCCCACCCAGCACAAGGAGGAGCCTGGAAGGGAGGAACCCAGCAGGGGTCACAAATGTCAGCCTAGGGCAGGACAGAGGGTGGTCTGGCCTTTCAGCTCTCATTCCCTCTCAAGGCCACGCAGAGACTGTAGATGCAAGATGAGAGGGGAAATCCAGCATTAAGTGGAAGTAACTCCCCAACCTCTTCCTCTTCTTTAAGCTTTTGGTTTCTCAAATACCTGTCTGGCCTTTCCATTCCCCCCCACCCACCCAATCCCTTGGCAAAATCTCAAGGCTTTTTAGCGGGGGTGGATGGGAGGGTCAGTAGGATTCTGGCCATCCCTCCAGTCCGCCCCAAAAGACAGACTCCACATTCGCAGGCAGTAGGTCGGGATTCGGAAAGGTCCCTCCTCACAGGAACTCCACCCCTTCCCACCTCCTCGCCCCACTCCTTTCTCCAGGACCGTCAGTCTCTCCATTTCCCCCTCCCGGTCTTGTCCTCCCTCCCGCCTCTCGCGCGCTCCCTCCCCTTGCTTTCATCCTCCTATCCCCACCTCTCCAACCTCCGCTTTCATCCCCCTCCCCTCGCCTCTCCTCCCCGCTCCCGCCTGCCCCACCCCTGGGAAGCCCCTCCCGTCGGGCAGAGCAGCCTTTATAAGCGGGTTCCCTGCCCGGGGGCGGCAGCGGCTGGTCGGCGGCAGCTCTGCTGGTGCGGGGGCGGCGAGCCGAGGATCAAGCGACCGCGGCCGGAGCGCGCCGGCCACCGCCCGCACCGCCCTTCCGCTCGCCCTCCGGACGGCCGCAGCCCTGCGGG
>NW_011888897.1:1979016-1993369 GCF_000151845.1 Pteropus vampyrus | reverse complement strand
CCAACCTGGCGCTGCCTGCCAGGCTCGGCGCGCCGCCCGCCAGCGCCCTCTAGCTTCCCGAGCTGCGCTCCCGGCTCCGCTCGGGCCTCGCTTCGGTCCCCACCCCTCTTTGGGCCAGGCCCGCACTCCTGGCCGCGACCAGTCTCCCGTCGGAACTCTCCAGCGGGTTTCTCCCTAGCGTCTCTCTCCCCGTGTACCGTTTCCCCGTCTCCCCTTCCAGTCTGACCTCACCTTTCCTCAGCTAAGTGGTTTGAGGTCTCCAGTGTAAACAGGACTCTCCGGGGAGGCTGCTCCTGTCGGCCCCTCCCCTCGAAGCCGGACCGCCTCTTGCTTCTCTCCTAGGACAGCTACTGCCTATTTTCTCATTCCCTCTTTTCTTTCCATCCATATCTATTCCTTCCTCTATGGCCTTCAGCTTCCTTTTTTCTCCATAGCTCCTCTCTAACCTCTTCCCCCACAGTTAAACAATCTTGAGTCCCTAAAATCAGAAGCGGGCGGGAGCAGCGTTCGAAAAAGCCTCAGCTCAGCGGTTACATGGCCTTGCATGGAGTCGTCCTTGCTCTCATCAGCTCCTTTCCCTGGCCCCATCCTTTTGCTCTTGCCTCTCTTCCAGCCTTCCTCTAATTTCCCTGGGGAACCTGCTGAGCGTCGCTTGGGGAAATTAATTTGGCCAGAGCTTGGAGGGCTAGGTAACCTTGGGGGTGGGGGTTGCTGAGGAGGTCACAGAGGTCTCTTGGAGGCCTGCGAAGTGAAAAGGGGAATCGGTGGGATTAAAGGCAGTGGGAGAGAGGGGCTACATGTGAGATCTGACAAGGTGTTCCGTGTGGCCCTCCGGTGGGCTGTGCGGTGGCATGTGACTTCACTGAGTAGGTGTCTTTGTATGTCTGAAATCCAGTGAGTGTGTGGGACTGCCCGTGTCAGCTACATGTGTGCGTGTGGAGACGTAGATGTTCTGGAGCCATGTATTCTTTGTGAGTGCTGAGCGGCTCCACTGTGCTCTTGTGTTGTCTCAAGAGTGCCAGAATGTCCAAACACCAGGCCATGTGTCTCCGGGTCGCGTGGGCGCTCCTCTGTAGCTGTGTGTGTGAATTGGTGTCAGCCTGTGTCAGTGTGTGTGTGCTGTGTTGAGTAAATGAGGCCAGGCCAGGGAGCTGCTTAGCGCAAGACCTGGGTTACATACCGTCCTGGAAAAGGGATCATGGAAGGACAGTGACCAGAAGGACATGACAGGGAGGAGAGGGCCCAGCCCCTTGTACTTTGGTCTCTGGTAGTTTCTCCCTCCCTGGCACTTTCCCTCCCTCCCCCCATCAGTCCAGATGAGAAACTCAGGCCAGAGCCTCGCAGACCTGGTGCTGGGGCCCGGAGAGTAGCTGACTAACTCCTGGCTCTCCAGCCCCGGGATGGAGGGGGAAGCCCACCAACCAGTAGAAGTGCTATATCTGCCATGTGGCAAAGAAATGAGGACAACCAAGTGGCACGAATAAACGTAGCTAAGTGGGAGGGTCAAGCATTCTGTGTTCCCTTGAAAGAGAAGAGAATTGGGTGTCCCTTTAGACCACCCATTGGCACCAACCCCCTCTCCTATCCCCAGTTACGTTCCAGAATAGACATACTCTCCCAGCGTGATCTCACACAGAAAACTTCCATCTACATGGAATCAGATACACAGAGTTGCACACCAGCACCAGATCGGATCACCTGGAGACACTGTTGCTTGGTGCCTGCCAAGGGTGGAGTGGGGAGAGGACTGGAATCGAAATTTGAAGGGCTGGTGTGTCCAGAGAGGGGACTCTCAGGAGCATCTCCCTCTGCCACATCAGAATAGGACATCAGGGTGTTCCTGCTGAGGTTTTGGGGTGAAGAAGAGAGGGACAGTGTAGAGTGAGGGTCTTCTCTTCTGGTTTTTTCACTATCTGTATTCCTGTCCCAGCCCAGACACAGACCTCTCCCTCGCCCCCACTTTCTCTCTTCTATGTTTTATCCTGCTGGACCTGTATCCCCTGGAAGTGGTTACTTCTACCCTTCCACCACACCATGCACACTCCACAGACAGGTGGTAGGAAGGAGGAAACTACTTAAACTTTAAACTTTTAGGGGGGAGGGAGGAATGGGAAAAAGTGAGAGGGAGTGCCAGGAATCAGGCTAGGATCCTCTCCCTATTCCTGTGGTGTTTGCCCAAGTAGGGGCCTTGAGGATTCTGGAGACACACAGACAGGAAAACAAAGGCTTGGGAGGCTGGGAGGGAGGCCCAGGAGAGTACCAGGAAAAGGCCCCAGAGGTAGACAAAAGGCAGAGCAGGGCAGGCAGTGGAAGGGAGCAGACAAATGAGGTGAGGGACCCCTGAGGAGGGGGTGGAGCATCTGGGCTGGAGCAGATGGAGGGGATTTGCTTTGCTGAGCTGAACTCTTCAGGTGGTGAGGTTTAGAACTTGACTCTTCAGGTGGTGAGGTTTAGAACTTGATGGAGATGGTGAGCAGTTACCTGGTCCACCTAGTCTCCCCTGAGTCTTGGAGAAGGTGTTTGGTCTTAGCCCTTAGGTGGCCTTAAGGACCCTGGGACCTCTGTTCTAACTCTAAGCTGCTGTGGCCACCTCCATTTCACAGTCCTCTAAGATCACTGCAGATCATATGTGGTGAGAGAAAGGTGACCTCTTTCTCTCTTGCAGGACCTGAAGGAGAAGAAAGAGAAGGTAGAGGAGAAGGCCAGCCGGAAAGAGCGAAAGAAAGAAGTAGTGGAGGTGCTGAGGGCGTCTGGCAGGCAGGGGGTTGTGACCACACCTGCTCACCATCCCAGCTTCAGTTACCTATAAGGGGCTGGGTCCCATCTTCCCCCTGACTCCTCCCATCCTCCCTGCCCCATCCTTTGGGCCCTCCCAATGCCCCTTGCCATCAGTGGTGATGATAGGTGGAGGCAGATGGCCTTCTTGACACTGCTTCCTCTCCTGGTCCCCACAGGAGGAGGAGAACGGAGCTGAGGAGGAGGAAGAAGAAACTGCTGAGGATGGAGAGGAAGAGGATGAAGGGGAAGAAGAAGGTGGGGAAGGGCAGGGAGGCTGGGCTCCAAAGAACAGTCAGGGTGGGTTTGAAGACCTGAAGCAGGGTTGAGGGCGACCACAGGGGTTCTGCTGGAGCTTCCTCCTTCCCCAATGACCCATTTCTGGCTCCTCAGATGAGGAAGAAGAAGAAGATGACGATGAAGGGCCGGCGCTGAAGAGAGCTGCTGAAGAGGAGGTTTGGGCTGGGTTGCGGGGCCTGAGGGGCTGTCAGGGATGCAGCAGGGGCTGGGAGCCCTTTGGATTTGGACCCAGATCCCTGTGGTGCATGGGAGGGGCCAGACCCGGGGAGGTCTGTCTCCCATTTGACGACTACCCCAACCCTTTTCCTCTCCACAGGATGAAGCTGATCCCAAGCGGCAGAAGACAGAAAATGGGGCATCAGCATGAGCCCCCTGCCAAAAGGGCTGGGGTGGGAAGCCCTTCCAGGGCCTGACGGTGGGGGCAGGAACAGACGAGTGCAGCCACTCTTCACCTGGCTCCTTGCTCTGGGCCCTGCATCAGAGCTGCCACCTTCTTTCTCCCCAGCCTTCTCATGTCCACCTCTCCAGACACTGCCCCTCCATCCTCACTCTGCCATCGTTCCACCTCCTGACCTGTTCCATCTGAGCTCTCCAGCTGGTCCCCAGTTCCCCTCTCCTTTTCCTTGCTCTCTTCCTCCCTTCATCTCCCCAGCCACTCCCCTCCTGGTAGCCTCTCTTTCCTAACCTCTGTATCCAAGCCTCCTATCCTGCCCGTCCCTACACTGCCTGATCCCTGGGTCTCCCTCAGATCCCCTTCTCTCAGACAGCGCCAGGCCGGGGTGGGGCCGGGGCCAGGGTTGGGACCGAGCCCCACAGCTGCCCCTCCTCACCTTTTTTGTATAATTTAATAAAGAAATGGTCGCGCTTCTGTTTTTAACCTGTCTCCTGCTTTCCCAGGGCAGAGGGAGGAGGGTGGCTACATTACGTTCTGCCAGGACCCTTTCCTTCTTTTAAAAAATCACCACTTTACCACCCACTGCTCAAGAAGACAAGGTCAGCACTCCACCGGTAGACACGGAGTACAGCTTCTATGAGAGCTGATTGTTGGATTTTGAGGGATGCTCCCCTGTAGCAATACACACTTCCCTACTAACCCACATTAGGTCTAGACACTGCTGAGCCCAGTGGAAAGCTACCAGCCCTATTGTGCTGAACCAGGCAAAGAAACAGCCTCAGAAACAGGAAGTCCCACCCCTGCAATGGGAGAGGGCCGAGAGGCCTGGGTCTCATTCTCCCAGAACCCAGAGTGAGAGTTGTCTGGCATCAGAACTGCTCCTCTGAACAAATGAGCTCCTGGTCAAGCAGGGGACAACTCTAGGGCCTCTCGTGGTTCCCGGGCTGGTTGCAAGTACTTGGCACCTGCCTGCCACCTTTCTTGGCCGGGTTGGGTGGGTAGCAAGAGTTCCTGACTGGCAGTGTCAGGCTTCTTTCCCTAGTACTTGTGCCTCAGGTTTTCTAGAGTTTTATCTTGCAGGATTTCAGCGTTTCTCTGTCACTTTCCCTATCAGTTCAGAACCTCTGGATTGGGAGCAGCTGTTGAGTACACAGGGGTTTGAACTAGGGCAAGGTGTGTGTGACTCTGATTCTTCCCAAAAGACACCCATAAATCACCCAGGGTCGGGACCACACACACAGCTTTTGTCTTCACACACCGTAACTTTGACCTTGGCAAATTATTTAATCTCTGAGGCTGCCTCAGTTTCCTCATCTGTACAATGGAGATAACATCAGATTTCACGAATTATTGTATGTAAAGTGTCCAATGCAGTTCCTAGCACATAGTGAAGGTTCAACAAAACTTAGTTATTATTTTCCCTGGGCTTGCTTGGGACGCCATTCCCCAGACCTACATCTTTCAGGGTCCAGTAAAACCTTCTGTCTACCTTATGCCCAGGAGACATTGGATAGTGGAGGGGCAGGTCTACAGAGGTAGCGGAGTACTGGGAAGTTAAAGGAATGAGGGAAGGGATAAGTACCAAAGAAAGGGCTGGCCAGGAAGAAAGTGTGAATGCTGGAACTGACAAGGGAGGCAGCTTACAGATGGGCCAGCAACAAGTTCCAGGCAGAAATGGTTTGGAGAGAAGGGCAGAAGGTCCCAGGAAAAGGATCAGTCAGGGCGGTGAGGGAGGGTGTGGAGGGGGTGGTGGGGACACCCAGAACTGAGGAAATAAACAAGGGGAGTGCCACCACAGGGGTGGAGGGTGATGCTGCTGGGAATCAGCCCCCTCAGACTTTCCACTGCGAAGCGAAACCGTGAGCCCTGGGGTGTGTGGGGGGGCGACGGGGAGGGGAAGTGGGGAAGGTGGAGGGAAGGCAGAAGGACAGGGGCAAGGGCCCTGGGAGCAGCAGACCAGCCTCCTAGCTCAAGATAGCCACTTTGCCTCCACTCAGCTCTGCCACTGCCCTGCCCCATTCCTTGGGACCCACCCCCACCCCTTCCCGGCTGCTTGATCTGGCCAGCTTTCCTCTGGATTCCAGCCTCTGGCCATTGGTTCCTCCCCTCCTTCTCCAGGCCTCTGTCCCTGTCCTTCTTCCTCTAGATTCCCTCCCTCCACCTCCCTCTTTGCAGAACCTCTCTTTCGTCTGGCCGTCTCTCCCCACTTTCTGACCTCTTCCCTTTGGAGGGCTCACTGTGGCCCAGGCCTAAGGGGAGATGGGGAAGGCTCAGTTCCTGGTCTTGCTGCTTCTGCAACTGCTGTGGGTGGCTTCAGGTAAGGTGGAAATGACTCTCTGGGAGGGCTGACCTCCGGAACCACAGGATGGGGTCAGCGGGGATCTCTGGATTGACCTTATAGATGCCAAGGTCTTTAGCTTGGGTGGAGTCTTCTTATGCCTTGCTTGGGACAGTCCTTCAGCCCCAAAGCCTCTCTTCAGGCTCTCCCTTGGCAGGGAAGCGGCAGAAACCCTGGTTTTCCTCAGGCTCCTTGACTACTCCTAAGTCATTTGGCTCATGGCCCCTCCCCTCAGCCTCTCTTTCCCTCCCCAGTGGAGGCTCCAAGGCCTGGGGCAGAGGTCTCGGTGGTGTGGGCCCAGGAGGGTGCTCCTGCCCAGCTCCCCTGCAGCCCCACAATCGCCCTCCAGTCTCCCAGCCTTCTGCGAACAGGAGGGATCACTTGGCGGCATCTACCAGACAGGTATGCACCTCAAACTTGGGAAACAGAACTCTCAAATCCAGCAGCAATGGCATCCAGATTCGCAGCCCAAGGCCCAGGCCAGCATCCTGTCTCTTCCCCTGATCTGTCAGTCCTTGTGAAGCCAGTGGCCAACCTCCCCTGCCACTATGCACCCTAGGCCTTTCCTCCTCTGCATCACTACTGCGACTGCTCCCCTCATCCCTGCATCCTATAGGATGCTTGCCTCTCCAGCAGGGGATGGTGCTGGCGTAACACAAGGGGGAACAGGAACAGGGATGTTAGTGGTCAAGAGATCTTTCCTTTGGGTGGTCCTCATCCTCAAAGTGAGGTGGGACTACATCTTCCCTGAGACTTCTTTCCCCTCAATGTCTTCATCTCATCTTTCTCTCCCGAGCCCAGCTGGCCCCTGGCCCACGGCCAGCGCCCCGCGGCGCCCTCCCCCTACACGGTGCTGAGGCTGACGCCCGGGGGCCTGCGCAGCGGGCGCCCGCCCCTGCAGCCCCGAGTGCAGCTGGAAGAGCGCGGCCTCCAGCGCGGGGACTTCTCGCTGTGGCTGCGCCCGGCCCGACGCGACGACGCGGGCGAATACCGCGCCACGGTGAACCTCAACAGCCTCGCTGCTGTGCGCTCCAAGGACCACGCCCTCTCCTGCCGCCTCCGTCTGCGCGTGGGCCAGGCCTCGAGTAGGTGGGGGCGGCACAAGGGGCGCTGGGCTGGGAGGAGGACGCCAGGTTCCCCGCCGCCCGGTGGCAGGAAGGGCTGGGCAAGACCGTGCTTCTAAGGATGCACCCTAGGCCCACCCAGAGAGGCCGCAGAAGGGTAGTGGAAGGGGGTGGGAAGCAGGATTGCGGTGTAGAAGGTGCCCCCAGAGAAGCACGTGTGTGGGGGAGGGCCCTATGGAGAGATCGTATCACCCCTTGAGCTCCCCTTCCCCCACCTACAGTGGAGTGCCAGGGGGGAGGAGGGGAGGCACCTCTGTAGTGGGGCGATGAGGGGCTAGAGTGATTCATTTCAGACATCTGTAGCTCACAGGGTGGGCTTAGTGGAGATCTTCAGCTAAGGCCTGGAGAAAAGGAGGGGCAGACCAAGCCATGTAAACTGGAGGCATGGGGCAAGCGAAGTAGACAGGAGACTCTAGGCATCCATTTTAAGCACCCCCAGGTTCCAGGCACTGAGCTGGGTGGGGTGGGGTTGAGGGAGGCTAAGACAAAAAAATCTACAGCTTCCAGTTTAGTTGTCCTGCTGTGTTGGGCAAGTGTGATGGGGCTGATCAAACCTTCTTTATCAATGCGCAGTGACTGCCAGCCCCCCAGGGTCTCTCAGGACCAACGATTGGGTCGTTTTGAACTGCTCCTTCAGCCGCCCGGACCTCCCAGCCTCTGTGCACTGGTTCCGGGGCCCAGGCCAAATCCCTGTCCAGGAGTCGTCCCATCACCACTTAGTCGGAAGCTTCCTCTTCCTGCCCCAAGTCCGCCCCTTGGACTCTGGGCCCTGGAGCTGCGTCCTCACCTATGAAGATGGCTTCAATGTCTCCATCACGTACAACCTCAGCGTTCTGGGTAACTCCTCCAGTCTGCCTTCACACTTGACCACAACCCCTTCCTGCTCCCCTTGTCACCTCCCCGTGACTTATGGGTCCCCAAAAGCAGGTCTTCAGCAGCTAATGCCACCTGCAATTGCTCCAGATCTCATTCTCCAACCCTTTTCTCCCGCCCGTTGCAGCCTTTCAACTGCCTTTTCCCCTTCAAGACTTTCCCTTGACCATCCAGCCTCACTTGCCACCCTTTGGTCTCCTGCTGGCCCGGCCCATACCCTGGGTTTCCGAGCCCTCTCAGTTCATCTACCCTGTTCTGCTCCTTAGCATTCTTCAGAGCCGGACCACCTCCTTCACTCTTCTGCCTCACTTCCATGCAGACCCAGCACTCTAGCCCTTCTATTACTTCTCCCTCTCTGCTTTAACTTTGGGTTCCCTTTTCCCTCCAGGACCGGAGCCTCCAGTCTCTGAGCCTCCAGTTCCTCTGACAGTGTATGCTGGAGCAGGTTCCCAGGTGGAGCTGCCCTGCCGCCTGCCTCCTGGTGTAGGGACCCAGTCTTCCCTCATTGCCAAGTGGGCTCCTCCTGGGGGAGGCCCTGACCTGCTGGTGGCTGGAGACAATGGCAACTTTACCCTTCGACTAGAGTCTGTGAGCCAAGCCCAGGCTGGGACCTACACCTGCCGCATCCATGTGCAAGGGCAGCAGCTCAGTACCACTGTCACTCTGGCAGTCATCGCAGGTCAGCCCCGGGTGGGAAAGGGGTAGCTCCCATCCCAGGGGAGCTGGGACAGGGAGGGAAGGCTGGCTGGGCAAAGACTGGGCAAATCCGTCTCATAATGCCAGGCCACTGGGTACAAGTTGTTGCCCCCGTGGTCTCTTCTTTTCTCACCCCCATATGTAAAGAACTGAAACTGAAAATCTCTCTTGAGTCACTAGATGAGTGTTCCACTCTACTCTAAGGGGATCCCCTTCTCCGAATTGGGGGGAGGGTCTGAGAAGTTAGAAAGAGAGGTGACAAAAGTTTGAATGGTTCAAAAGTGATGGAATATATTTCTAGAATCCTCGTCACACTTTGGGGCCAGGGCTTGGGTTAAAGTTGAAGGAAATGGCCTGGATTTGGGAGGAGTTAATAAATCAGTCCCTTGGTCAGCAAATATTTACTGAGCGTGGGATTTTCAAGACCATGTAAAACAAACACACATTAAAAAAAAAAAAAAAACCTTCAGAAAATGTTTTCATTGATTGGTAACTATCAGCATGACAGGTTGGCTATGTCTGCAGTACTCACCTGTGGCCACTGCATAGTAGCACCACACAGTAGGTGCTTAATACTGTATACTGGTTGAATAAATAAATGAATATGTTAAGAAATAATATATATTCTGAGGGCCAATATTGAATTCTCACATGCTTCCTGGATATCATAGCTGTACCTCAACCTCACTCTGGATCCCATCTTTTCCTCATGCCCAATCCTCTTGCTGACTTAGCCTTTCTTTCAATAATTCCAATCTCATCCCACTCACTATAAAACCTGGCCTCTTTCTTCTCCCATGTCCAGTCAGTCTCCAAAGCCTACCAATTCTTTCCTTCCAAGGTCTTCTTGAGGGTCCACTGTTTTGTATCAGTTTCCCATGCGATCTTATGACAACTCAATGGGAGATTTTTACAGAGAAGGAGCTTTCCTAAAGTCACGTAGCTGCTAAGTGCCAGACTCGGAGTCTAAACATGGGTCTTCAGGTTCCTACACTAGGCTCAACTCAAAGTCTTTCACCATATGTCTCCTCTAACCCACCGAGTCGCTACCGTTCAGCTTTGAGATGCTCTGTCTCTAGGTGGCTAGTCAGTTTACTGTTCTTCAAACAAGAAAGAGGAGAGTTCATTCAAGGGGCATCTCAAGCAAGGAAGGGGCACTGATATAAGTTGAAGCAGGAAAAGTGCAAAATATATTGGGGGCTAACTCGTGTGAGAGATATTGGGGGTTCTGCGCATTTGAATAGACAGTAATGTAAAAGAATCGGAAATAATATTTGTTATGTGATCTTTCTGGGCCAGTTTGAGTTTGATCAGTCCCCCGAAGGCAGTAGGGAGCCTGGAAAGTTTTTGATAAGTAGAGTGATCTGACCAGAGTTTTGTCTTGATAAGATTAATTTGGCCATGACCCTGATCTTCCCGCAACCTCACCCCAAAAATATGAGGATGTGGCAAGATGTCGTTTTAGCTATGAGCCTATGCCTAATCCTGTTCTTTCTCCGTAGGTGCCCAGCGCTCTGAGAGAGTCCCAGGTGCCCAGAAAAAAGGCCATCTCCCTTTCTTTCTCACCCTTGGTGTCCTCTTTCTGCTTCTTTTGGTGACTGCGGCCTTTGGCTTTCACCTTTGGAGAAGATGGGTGAGACAGGGACACCCCTCTTCCTACCACTGGCTTCCCTTCTCCCTAGTTCTTGGAGTGCTGTCTGGCTCTCCTTCAGGGAAGATGACTAAGATGGACCCTGAACTTACCTTTAGAGCCCCCTCTCCATAAGCCTCTGCATTCTAGGGACTCTTTGTGCTGAAAGAACTAAGGGAGGCTTGAGAAAAGGCCTGGAATCATATTGGGGAGGGCTAGAGGCTGAGAAAATATAGTTGGACTCCATATCCTCTTTATTCCCTTTCTCTTCATCCTTCTCCTCCTCCTGCCCTCCATACCTTCCTACAGTGGCAACCAAGAAGATTCTCTGCCTTAGAGCATGGGATCTACCCACCTCAGACTCAGAGCAAGATAGGGGATCTGGAGCAAGAACCGGAACCAGAGCCGGAGATGAAGCCAGAGGCAGAGCTGGAGCCGGAAGTGGAGCTGGAGTCAGAGCTGGAGCCACAGCAGCCCTGACCTGGAGCTGAGGCAGCCTGCAGATCTCCACAGCTTAGTCTAAATAAACTCCCATCAGCAGCAAGTCTGAGTCTCGCTCCTTCTTTTCCAATGAAGGTCCTTGTCTCTCCCCAGCCTCTGGGGGCTCCCTTCTCCTACCCTAGCCTTCTGACCTACTTTCTGCATCCAGTCTCTCTTAACTTCCCCTTTCTGTTCCTGGCTTCTCTGTGATTCTTTCTTTGTCTCTGTCTCTCTCTGTCTGTCTGTCTCTCTCTCTCTGTCTCTCTGTCTCTCTCTCTCTCTCTCTGTCTCTGTCTGTCTGTCTCTCTGTCTCTCTCTCTTGGATAATCATTTTTCTGAAGCTCCAAAAAGCCCTCACTCCTTACCTCTACGGCCCTTTCCTCCATCCTTTTGCTTATGTCATGCTGGCTGCCCTGGTTTCCTTTATATTTTTATTCTTCTGGCCCACCCTACCCCAGCCCACACTCGGCTCTACTTCAGCGCTGTCCTTGACCCTCTAGCTGCAGTGCACGTGAAAACACACACATACACACACACACACACACACACACACACGCACATGCACAGACACACAACATCCTGCCCTGTCAAGTCCTCCAGGAGATCAGGTCTCGCGACCTTTCTGGGCTGCAGGCTGAGGTTCCTGCCTGCCTCTGCCCCACCCCCATGTTCCTCAGCTCTTAGGGCCCTGTCTTGTTCCTGGTATGAGAACACACTGCCACCCAGTGGTCACTGTTTGTCACACACCACTGGAGGTCACTGGGTATGCTGGGGCAGGCTTGAGGAGATTAGCAGTGGAGTGGACAAGCAGGCACACATCCCCGCGTATGGTCACTGCCTTTGTGGGGTGCACTTGCTGTGACCCTCATATGAGTGTGTATCCAATAGCTGTCACATGCCCATGCACCTGCCAGGAGAAGGACTGAACCATTCATGCCTCGGGACACATAGCCCTGGCCCTGGCAAGGTTATGATCCAAGTCTGACAAAGGAGAATGCTACGAACAAAGGCCCCACATGGGGAGAAAAACAACCAGACATCTGGCTAATGCTGCAGCTTTGGGAGTCAGGTCACCTGGCTCCTGATCCTAGCTGTGCTGCTGTGACCGGGGGTAATCTCCCTGAGCCTCAGTTTCCTCACCTATTAAATGGGATAATGATAATAACCTACTTAAACAGGCTGTTGTGAATACTGGATGGTAAAAGGGCTTGGAATACTATGACGTGCTCCATGCATGTGATGTACTTGTCTGATCATCCATTTGTGAAGGAGGAAGCAGGCCTTCTCTAGTCATGCCAAGAGTGATATGGAAGACCCACCAGCCTGTCTCCCTAGCTCCGCTTGTCTCTCTCTGGGCGAGAACATTCCTCTTGGCCATCCAGACCATCCTCCAGCAGAGCACACACGCGCAGCACCTCCGCAGGAACCAAACCTCCACCTGCACTGTGTGCAGGGGTCTGGACTTTGGCCGCAGACAGCTCTGTCTGGGAACTTTAACCCCGGACAGGAGGGGAAAAAAAACATTGAAAGAGAGTGGGAGCAAGTCTGCAGGTGCAGAAGCCTCCATGTTTTACCGGGGCAGGGGTTTCCTGGAAATTTCTGTGGGTGGTATCTTTCCTTTCTACTAGACAACATCTTATGGCCTTTGGGCTTATGAGAGTAGTCATCGAGGATTCACCAGCATCTATGCAGGGACTTCCCCATGCTCCTGCACTAAAGGGACAGGGAGGAGATAAGGGCAGAGTGAAGGGCCACCTTGTTCCTCCACTCACTAAGGAAGTGAAGAGCAAGGGGCTGAAGGAAGGGAACATGGGGCTTTTGCACATACAGTGCTCTTTTTATTAATTCTTTCCCCCTTTCCTATGAGATCTCTCCTAGGGGGTGACACATTCCTGCTCTTTCCCTTTACCCCACAAAGCCCCAGTAAGATAACCTCCAGCCCTTTTCGCTTTCTCTTAAGGCCTTCCAGGGAGCTAGGTTAATTCATCCCACATCTTTAAGTTTATCTGCGAACTGGTGTTCCAAGCTGGGGATCTGGAGGGGAAGGGACATTAAAGAGGCAGGGAGCTCTGTGGGTGCTGTAAGGGGCAGAGGAGAGATTATCTTAGGTCCTTGTTAAAAAAAAAAGGGGGGTGTATTAGTTATCTATTGCCACATAACAAATCACCCCAAAACTTAGTAATTTAAAACAATAAGCATATTATCTCACAAGATCAGGAATCCAGGAGCAGCTGAGCTGAATAGTTCTAGGGCAGGGTCTCTTGTGAGGCTGCTGCCAAGATGTGAGCCAGGACTGGAGTCATCTGAAGGCCGGGCTAGACTGAAGGATCTGCTTCTAAGCATCATCTTCAGGAGGCTGCTGACCAGAGGCATTAGTTCCACCCCATATCGGCCTTTCCTTAGGGTCACTCGTGACATAGCAACTGGCTTCCCCCAAAGGCAGAGAGTGGCCAAGACAAAAGTTGTCATGTCTTTATAACCTACTCTGGAAAGTGACATACCATCCCTTCTGCTCTATTCTATTGGTCACACAGACCAATGCTGGTACAACGGGAGAGGGGACCACATAAAGGTGTGAACTGAAGGAGGCAAAAATCACTGGGGGCCATCTTGCATCATCTTGGCTATCATGGGTAGGGATAGTGTCTTGTAAGAGAGATAGGCCACGAGAAGGGAATAGGAATCCCTGAGTACCTCCACCCCCAGCTCTGCCATGAACCCGACAGTTTCCCTTATTGTCCGCTGTCCAGAAGTTCTGGAGGCCAAATGAGGTCCAGAGCCTTGCCAAGTCAAGTGTGTTAGGCAAGAGGCCATGCTGTGCTCATCCAGAGCTGTGGTCACATTTGCCAGTGTGTCCTCCACCCCTGACCTGGTCTTTTTATCTCTAAGGTGCAGGGCAGGCCCAGAAATTTCCCTGCCTCACGTCCTCCACCAGGCAGAAGTTCTAGAGTTCAGGCCTGGGCCCCTGCTGATACTCTCCCACGAAGGCAGTAAGCAGGGAGCTTAGGTTTCCTTGCTTGGGCCCACCCCAAGATGGAGCTCACCCTTTGAACAGAATGGGCTGGCAAGAAGATGGGTTCTATCTCTTCCACTCTGTGGCTGACAGTTTCTCCAAAGGGCTGCAGGTGCCAGCTGGCTGAGCCCAGGCTGGGCTCTGAAATTTGCCTGCTCATAGCTCCTATAGGGTGTGGGAGGCCCAGGAATCATCCTCTGAGTTTCAGAAAGTGGTTATGGAGCTAAGGAGATTGTGGACAGGGTTGAAGTGGGTCAGCTCTCCAAGGCCCTGCTTCACAGAAAATGGCCTCTGTGGCCCCTCCCCCAACCCCTCATCTCCAAGCCCTGCCCCCAATGTTCCTTGCAGACAGTGTCAGTGCAGCTGCAGATGTGTCTGGTAAGGGGGCCACCACAGGACTGCACCTGGGGCTTCCATCTTCCCTTCCACAGCCTTCCACAGGCAGCCCTACCCCTTCTCCAATAGCCCAGCCTCCAACACTCTGAGCATTGATGCTAGCTTCCCTCTTCTTCCCCTCTCTTTCTCCACACTTGATTTCCTTCCACTACTCCAGCCTCGAGGCAGAATCCATGCAGCAAAAATAGCTCTCTACCGAGAATCCAGAGACTTCTGGAAATCCCCATGTTCCGTGCTTACAGTCATACCATGGGGCAGAGAGTTTAACTTCGGTTTCTTCTTCTGTAAAATGAGGATAGTAATACTTACCAAAAAGGTTTGGCATGTGCAAATG
>NW_011888897.1:1976869-1978966 GCF_000151845.1 Pteropus vampyrus | reverse complement strand
TCACTCGTGACATAGCAACTGGCTTCCCCCAAAGGCAGAGAGTGGCCAAGACAAAAGTTGTCATGTCTTTATAACCTACTCTGGAAAGTGACATACCATCCCTTCTGCTCTATTCTATTGGTCACACAGACCAATGCTGGTACAACGGGAGAGGGGACCACATAAAGGTGTGAACTGAAGGAGGCAAAAATCACTGGGGGCCATCTTGCATCATCTTGGCTATCATGGGTAGGGATAGTGTCTTGTAAGAGAGATAGGCCACGAGAAGGGAATAGGAATCCCTGAGTACCTCCGCCCCCAGCTCTGCCATGAACCCGACAGTTTCCCTTATTGTCCGCTGTCCAGAAGTTCTGGAGGCCAAATGAGGTCCAGAGCCTTGCCAAGTCAAGTGTGTTAGGCAAGAGGCCATGCTGTGCTCATCCAGAGCTGTGGTCACATTTGCCAGTGTGTCCTCCACCCCTGACCTGGTCTTTTTATCTCTAAGGTGCAGGGCAGGCCCAGAAATTTCCCTGCCTCACGTCCTCCACCAGGCAGAAGTTCTAGAGTTCAGGCCTGGGCCCCTGCTGATACTCTCCCACGAAGGCAGTAAGCAGGGAGCTTAGGTTTCCTTGCTTGGGCCCACCCCAAGATGGAGCTCACCCTTTGAACAGAATGGGCTGGCAAGAAGATGGGTTCTATCTCTTCCACTCTGTGGCTGACAGTTTCTCCAAAGGGCTGCAGGTGCCAGCTGGCTGAGCCCAGGCTGGGCTCTGAAATTTGCCTGCTCATAGCTCCTATAGGGTGTGGGAGGCCCAGGAATCATCCTCTGAGTTTCAGAAAGTGGTTATGGAGCTAAGGAGATTGTGGACAGGGTTGAAGTGGGTCAGCTCTCCAAGGCCCTGCTTCACAGAAAATGGCCTCTGTGGCCCCTCCCCCAACCCCTCATCTCCAAGCCCTGCCCCCAATGTTCCTTGCAGACAGTGTCAGTGCAGCTGCAGATGTGTCTGGTAAGGGGGCCACCACAGGACTGCACCTGGGGCTTCCATCTTCCCTTCCACAGCCTTCCACAGGCAGCCCTACCCCTTCTCCAATAGCCCAGCCTCCAACACTCTGAGCATTGATGCTAGCTTCCCTCTTCTTCCCCTCTCTTTCTCCACACTTGATTTCCTTCCACTACTCCAGCCTCGAGGCAGAATCCATGCAGCAAAAATAGCTCTCTACCGAGAATCCAGAGACTTCTGGAAATCCCCATGTTCCGTGCTTACAGTCATACCATGGGGCAGAGAGTTTAACTTCGGTTTCTTCTTCTGTAAAATGAGGATAGTAATACTTACCAAAAAGGTTTGGCATGTGCAAATGTGTATGAAAGTGCTCTGAAGATGGAAAATCACTCTATAGATATAGATCATGGTGATATTAAGCCTCAGAAGTCCCAGATTGGGTATGAGGTTGTCAGCCTCATACTCTTGCACTCTATGGTAGAAGACATCTTAGTCATCATCCTGGCCTTTTTAATGCAAAGGAGAGGTAGTGAGATGAGGAGGCATTGGAATCCAAGCAGAAGTTCAAATCCTAGTTCTATCAGTTATGGTAGACCTTTAGAAATTTATGCCAGCTCTGTGACCTTTAGAAATTTTTAAAAACTCTCTGAGCCTCAATTTCCTCATCCATATGGTCTAGAGAATAATACTTATGCCTTATCATTGTTGTAAGGATTAAATAAAATTCACAGCCATATAAAGCACACAGCAGTTCTAAATTTTCAATGTAAACCTTCCCTCTCTTCCTCCTTTCTTTTCCTCTTTGGAATCCCAGAAGGGTAGCCAGGTTTTTGAAGTCTCTTGACTTCTGGGAACCCATCTTCACAGGCATTCACAGGTCACAGACCCAAGAGCTGAATGGTGTCACACAATCCATCTGGTCCATCGAGTGCATATTGGTGGGTCCTAGGCTAGATCCAGCTCTTAGAATGCTTTGTTTGATCTACTTGGTGTTAGAACAAAAGAAAAAATTAGTTGCCAACACTTAAACTTAGGAGATGTTACATAAATGTCTGGTTTTCCATCTTCTCTCAAAATTTTGTCAGAACTGGAAACTCTGGGTTCACATTCTGACACA
>NW_011888897.1:1941992-1976137 GCF_000151845.1 Pteropus vampyrus | reverse complement strand
GAGACTCATGGACATGGACAATAGACTAGTGGTTATCAGAGGGTAGGAGGTGGGGGAGGAGGGGGGAGGTAGATGGGGTAAAGGGGGTCAAATATAGAGGGGAAGGGGGAGGGTGAAGTGGGTAAAGGGGATCGAATATGTGGTAGCTGAAGGAAACTGGACTTTGGGTGGTAAACACACAACAGAATATACAGATGTCAAATTATAATGTACATCTGAAAATTATATAATTGTATTAACCAATGTTACCCCAATAAACTTAATTAAAAAAAATGGTTACTATGGTAAATTTTATGAGTATGTATATTTTACCACAACAAACTTAATATCAATAAATATTGATAAAATTTAATATTAAAAAAAGGATTTGACAAGTATGAAGGAACTACCAGGCCTAAGGTACTCTGCTGGGTGCTAAGTAAAACAGACATGGTCACCACAGTAGTCTGAGAAGGACACTAAACAATCAATAATTTTATAATTATTACACTTGGACAAGTACTTTCAGGGGAG
This sequence comes from Pteropus vampyrus, assembly GCF_000151845.1. Taxonomy (NCBI): domain Eukaryota; kingdom Metazoa; phylum Chordata; class Mammalia; order Chiroptera; family Pteropodidae; genus Pteropus; species Pteropus vampyrus. The sequence continues at coordinate 1,975,624 of NW_011888897.1, read as the reverse complement.
AAGCAGTACAGGATACTGGGAGATCTTACCACAAGCGACCCTGATTTTAGCTGAGGAGCTCGAGAGACCTTCTCAGACTATGAAGAGGGGTCATGGGTGGAGGATGGTGGAGCAACAAGATACAAACAGCACAAATCTAGTCGGGGGGATACAGTGTTGTGCCCCCTTACCTCCCTCGCTTCTGACCACCTGCCTCAGACCTCCTTCAGGTGAGAAATCAACTTCAGTCTCATGTAAGCCTCTATTAATTTGAATTTTCTTTCATTTGTAGCAGAGCCCAATGCCTACTGATATACACTTACCATGGAAGCCCTTCTCAATCTCCCAGATGAAATAAGTTTCCCTCTCTCAGAACTCTGTGCTTCTCCCTTTGTAGTATTTGCCCAATCATAATAGAATTATTAATCGTTTAATATCTATGTCACAGGCTAAAGCAGTGACCATGTCTCGCTTACTTAACATCCCCAGTACCCAGAAGAGTGCCTTGAGTCTGATAGACACTCAACACTTGTTGAATATAGGAATGGATGGAGAGAACCAGACTAGATTAGGGGTTATAAACTCAAATGCCTAGAGAAGGCTGCTAGGTAATGTAAACGAGAAAAGCAGGTGAGCTGTAAACAATTGAAAGAGTGTTTGCATTTCAGTCTGCTGGAGTCCATGAAGGCCCGAAGAAGGATCCATGCCTTCCCATGATGGAAGTACCTCCCTTTAAGGATGCTCCTTAGAGGGTGCACCTAACATTCCCTCTTTACCTATGCTGAGTCATTTAGCCACATCCAGCTGCAAGAGAGACTGGGAAGTATGACTTAAATCTAGGCAGCCACGAGCTCTGCTAAAAATCGAGGGAATTATTAAGGAAGAAAAAGAAAACAGATTTTGAGAATAACAAAAGTTCTGCGCAGAGAGGTAGTTAATATCTGAAGAATGAATACACATTTTCTAGATTAGTGGTTCTCAAGGTGTGGTCCATGGGGGTCCCTGAGACTCTGTCAGGGAGTTTGCGGTGTCCAGATATTTTCATAAAAGTATTAGAATGTTATTTGCCTTTGTCACTGTGTTGACATTGCAATGATGTTGCAAAAGCAATCTGAGATAGACTGCTGCCTTAGCACAAATCAAGGCAATGGAGCCAAACCATACTATAGTCATTGTATTCTTCACCGCCAGGCACTTGCAGTAAAAAAGGAAAAAAAATTAATGCCAGTTTCACTTAAGAATGCCCTTGATGAAGCAGAAAATATTAATTTTATTAAATTTCAACCCTTGAGTACATTGTGTTATGGAATGAGACGTAGCGCTTCTCATTTGTTATGAAATATTATGAAATGAGAGAAGCGCTTCTGCCACAAATGAAGCACAATGATTGTCTCAGGTGGAAACACTTGTATAAACTTGGAGTTGCAAGCTGAACTAGTCACTTTTCCTTTTAGTAGGGGAATGGCATGATGACATGTGCATATTTAAATGATCACTCAGGCTGCTGTGCCGAGGATGGCCTGGAGGAAGAAAAATAGAGAGGCCAGGAGACCACTGAGGAGTCAGGAGTCATGGTCTAGATAAAGGACGAAATGGCGCGTTGCTCAGGAATTTTGGCAGTGGGGCAGTTGGATAGACTTCAGAGCTATTTAGAAGACAGCATCCACAGGAATTGGTAAATAAACACATGCAAAGGGATGAGTAAAGAAGGAATCAAAGAGTATACCCAGTGTATTTGGCTTGAGTAGCTTGGTGGATGGTGAAGCCCTCACTGAATGGAAGACTTGAATAAGTAGAATTGGAGGTATAAAAAAAATAATAAATGGAGGTTCTTTTTTTTTTTTTTCCTTAGGCGAGGCAACCCTTGCTTGACCTCACAGATTGCAAGGACTTTGTCAGCTTATAATTCCTTATGTTTTTACTTTTTACACCTACAGCATCTGGTCTTCCTAGGTGGTCTCTCATCCAAGTACAAACCAGGCCCAACCCTGCTTACCTTCTGAGATTAGACAGGATCAGGCTTGTTCAGGGTAGCATGGCTGTAGACTAAATGGAGGTGTTTTAAAATGAAGCTGGAGCTGCTATGCTAGAGAACATCTTATGCCTCAAACCTTTGGAATGTTAAAACAGGGCAAAAAAACCTTTAGACAGACTGGGCCTGAGCAACATTTTGTTCCAAAGAACTGTTTGCAAGGAAAAGAAGAAAGCAGATATCATGACTATTGAACTAGTGGCTAATGGACTGAAAATTAAAATCATTCTTTAGAATAAACATCACTACGTTATATTATCTGCACCAATAGAAATGCCTTCCTTCTATTGATGTAATTATTTCTCATCTCTTTCTAATAAATACCTCTTGCCTTTGTATCCTAATTGAAACATTATTTGGGCTTCTGCCTGAATCAATGCTTCCCCCAAATAGCTATTCTGATCTCAAATAAATGCTTGTTGCCTCTCACTTTGAAAGTCCTATATTTAGGTTAACAGAAGGTAGTAGTATGCAGATGATAAGTTTAGTTTGAGACAGGTTGAGTTTACTGTGTCTGGTGAACTTCCAAATGGAGACGTCCAATGGGCAGATGGATATACACATCTGGAGCTCATGAGAGGTCAAGGCTAGAGATAAACATTTAAGAGTTGGCTAGAGACAAAGGCCCAGAGGGACAAAGTTCAGGTCCCTGGTCACTCTGGGTGCTTCAGATATCCTCCGCCCAGCCCAGGCCCTTTCTGCCTCTTGCACCTACCTAAGAGCAAGTGCCCTCGGGGCCTAGGAGTTGTTTTAAAACAACTCCATTTAGCTCTTGATCTCTTACCACATCTGCTCTCATGTGCCCTCCACTTGCCTCCCACTTCTTGTTTTCCTGAAGACCAGGCCAGATGGCAGTATCACTGACACAATCTTTTTGTTGCCATGCAGCAAAAAGTACAGTGATACTCTTGCGTCCAACAAGTAATTTATGCTCTGGGCTCTTGCTTGGTTCTACTTTTTCCCCTTGACTTTGGCATTTTCACTTTGACAGCTTCCCTGAGAGGCGGGGGGTGGGGACCCCAGCCCCAGATGGTGACGTTAGGGGCTGGCCCAGGCCTAGGGTGTGGTGGAGCCTCATAACCGAGTTTCCTGTCTTTTCGTTTAAGTTTGTCCTTGCAGGAGTAACGAGTGCTCTCCCCAGTGGGCTCCTGGTGGCAGAGCTCCCAGCCCTCACATAGGCACACCTGTGCAAGAAGCAGAAGCAGAGAGGACAAAAGACATAGGCTCAGAGGTAAGAGGACAGAATCAATTTCATTCCTTTCTGTGGGTCTGGGAAGAGGAAGAGAACATGGCAGCAGATGTGTTGGACTTCCAGTTCTCTGGCCACTTTCTCTTGCGTTTCATGAATAGCGATCTCCCCCTGGAACTGTAGGCTTTAAGCACTATGCCAGGAACTATGCCAAATTCCTCTCCACATCTCCACCTAGCACAGCTCAGTGCCCAGAGTAGAAAGCGCTCCTTCGAGGCGTGTCAACTGGGATTACAAGATTAAAGAAGAAATGGGGACCCGAGGCCGCCGCAGGCTGAGAGAGGCGGTGGAAGGCAACTAATCATGGGGAATGGAGCAAATGAAGATAGAGGAGGAAAAGAGACAAAAAAAAAAAAAAAAAAAAAAAGAGGAAAGAAGGAGTGGGAAAGAAATAGAAAGAATGACTAAATATTAAGGAGGGAGGAGGCCTATAAAAAATGATGAAAAGAGAAAACAAAGATAAAGCGAGAAAAAGAGGAAGAGAAATTTATTTTAGAGGAAATTCTCCCCAAATCAATTTTCCAATGACCCCAATGACACAATCACCGAAAAGTTCCACCAGAAATACTTGCAGCATTTCATAAGCCACATGATTGAAACAGCTTCTGTTAACTTTCTTTTCTTTTTGTGTGTATTTTTTACATTTTTGTCTATGTTTGTGAATTTTTAGGATTTTTGAGCCATATATCGAAAGGCCCTTCCCTTTAATTAGTTTTAAACTGATTAATGAAATGGGAAAGTTAAAATTCTCAAAAAGGGTTGAAACTGAGCTCTTACGTATGAAATGCTGTTAAAGTGAGAGAGACATATTTTTAGATAAATGCATTATTGGAAAAATTGGTTCTAAGAGAATTGGGTTTAGGTATCTTTGCTGCTCTGGAAAGGGAGGTTAGGGAGTTAGAAAAGGATTTGCAGACCCTCTCCCTACCCCGGGTTTTGTTGTGCGTGGGGAGGACTTAGGAGGTGATACCCCTCAAGATGGGATGCTCTGTACAACTCCACAGCCTAGTCCTTTCTTCTCCTAAGACCTCCACGGCCTTGCAGCCCTGTCCCCAGGCATCCTTCCCAGACATATTCTGGGAGAGGGACCTCCTCCGTACAGATTCCTCAAAATTAAAAGGCCCTATTCTCGCTGCTTCAAAGATTTTGTTCTGGCTGGAATATCACCTCCTGAGTGTCCTGCTCTTGTGGGGCAACGTTTCAGGGGTGCAAGGCTGAGAGTAGAGCCTGATGGGGGAGATCACTGTTGCTTTGTGTTCTGACAATATCTTGGGTTGTGTTGGATTCTGTAGGTTCATACAAAATGGCCGCCCTCTTAACCTCCGATGAGAGAATTCCCAGAAGACAGGGTCAGAGGCAACTCACCAGATGATTTCCCTCTTTCAGTTTGGGGGCACTTACATAGAAGAGGTCTACTTCGAAATAAGTGGCTTCCCCCACCAAATGGTTCTAGGCAGAAGCCTCTCGTGCCCTAGGCCCCAATCCTAGCATCGGTGAGGTGGCATCGAGGGAGTTGAATGAAATGACTTTGATGAGGGTGGGTGCCGGGAGGGGGCAGATGAGGGTCTGGGTTTGTAAGGCTCTAAGGTTGAGCCCTGTTACGCACCTTTCGGGGGATATGGTAAGGAGGGCGGGCACAGCTCCCGAGCGTGGGTGTCTGGGGCAAAGGAGAGGATGGTGGAGGTTGCAGCCACCGAACCACAAAGGTGCCTTAGAGGGGTCATGGTCTCTAGGAAGTTTATATGAAGCCAGTAAGCAGTAGAGAGGGTGTGTGTGGTGGGGGGCACATCCCGTGGCTGGGCTTGAGGGGGCTGACTGGAGGCCATGGGGAAAAGATAAAAGTGCCTGTGGGACCACAGACTGTCGCTGTGGTGGGGCTGTGCCCTCTTCCTCTCCCCAGCCTCGCTCCTCATCCCATCTCAGTGGGCCAGGGGGAAGGCAGCAGGAACCTCAAGGGCTCTGAGTGTGCGGGTGTGTGTTGCCATTTTGGTCTCATCGCTCCCTTGCTCTCCGCCTTTTGGTCTACTGCACTGTGCATGTGTCTTGCCTCTCAGAATTTCTTCATCTCTTTCTCTCTTTCTCTATCTTGTTTGTACTTCCTTGGGCTTTGTGTGAGATTGTGGATTGTGCAGTGCAGCTCTGGGTCTCTCCCTGCTTTCAGCTTACCTTCCCATCCTCCTGTTGTCAGCCTTTGGGGCCTCCCCGTGTGTTTCTCGGATTCTGTCTTTTTTGCTTTTGTCCACCCTGCAGCCAACCCCCTTGCATCCACCCTTTGGCTCCGGGCTGTATTCTGCAGGCTCCCTTCAGATTAAAGCTTGTTGAAAGCCTGCATCCCTGCTAGAGGCCTGGATGCCTGTTTACAGGCAAGAAAAGGAACTAAAGCTTGGTGGCAGCTGGAGAGGGGAGAAATGAAAAAGGACAGAAGTCAAGGGGAATGAATTCCTAGTGAAACCAGAAGAGCCAGAACTGTCTCTTGGTGTATAAGGCACAGACATAGAGAGACAAAACGCAGAGAGTTGAAGACAGAGGAGGCATCGGCATGGGGAGGCACAGATACAGAAATGCACAGATGTGAGCAGAGAAACAAGGAGAGAGTGGGGTGGGGAGAGAGAGAAGGAGGAAGAGAAGGAGGGAGGGAGGGAGGAGGGAGAAGGAGAGAGAGAAAGAGAGAGAGAGAGAGGTGCCAGGACCTGAGGGACAGCGAGCCCTCTCAGCTTCTCTTAGGGCTGTGGGTTGTGGTGCACAGGATGCTACTATACTGAGGCAGAGAGCCTCTGGGGAGGCTGAGGATGTGGGAATCAAAGGCCAGCCAGCTCTCTGGGGTGGCAGCGGAAGCCCAAAGCACCAAAGCAAGAAGCAGGTGGAAACCCATACCTTCTTTACTGAGCTGAGTCTTTGGGGTGGGTTGGGGCAATGCAGGGAACTGGAGGCAGGAGGTGGGTCTCTGAGCAAACCCCAGGATCATGGAGTGAGGGGGAAAAAATAACCACCATTTGGGGAAGGGTCAAGAATATCCCAGTCTTCTTCAAGCATCTAAGCTGAATGTGGATCCCAAGGAAGGGATATCCCATAGGAAACTCCTTTTTTCTCTGCTCACCAAGGATACAATGAGTTTGGGATGGGGGGACAGGGGGAACCACTCTCAGATAGAGAAGTGCCCCTCCCTCTCTCCCTCTCTCACCTTAGCCTTCCCCTCAATACCTCTTTGCCCCAAGGTAACTTATAAACAACTGCACCTGTAACTGGCCTCCCTCCTTTCCTGGTACCCTCCTTCCTGAGATCTCTTCTTATTTACCTGGTTAAAAAAAAACTCTGTCAAACCTCTACCATGTGTTAGGTCCTGAGTAATTCCTTTTTTTTTTTTTTCAATCTTCCCCCAAACCTCATCAGGAGGACCAAAGCCCCAACACCTATCTGAGTACTACATCCGATCATGGATCAGTGCCCAATAGGAAACAGTCTGTCTCAGATGGTTCAAGAGAGGGGCTTATTCACAGAGAGAGATATGGACAGGGAACCAACCAGCACCTTGAGGCACATGGACACTAGCAATTGCAGGCAGGATCTTGAAGGGTCAAGGACCAAAATGGTGTTCCTGGAACTCGCGGAGAGTTTGAGCTGTGGATAAGGGGCTACCAGATAGGAGCTGTAGTCAGCAGGGGAGAGGAAGGGGACAGGGAGGGAATACAGCCATTTGCAGAAAATATGCCCAGAGCAGAGAGAGGCTCAGGAAAAATACCCCAACCTCTCTCCCTGGCCCTCTCATCTCTTGTGGGTGCTTTTTATTGGTCAACCCCCAACTAGTAGCTGGAGAGCAAGGGAGCCTGAGCTGCGCAGTCTTTAGTGTTAGACTCTTTGTAGAGGGCAGAGCAGAGAGGAAATGGGCATGAAGTAGAGTGGAGGTGGAGGACGGCGAGGTGCCCAAGAATAGGCAGCATGATTTGAATGACTTGGCTTGATCTAGGCCAGGGTTAGGAGTGTACACGCACTTAAATGACCCATTTTAGTAACAGAATTAATATGTTGAGTGCGGAAAGAAGAAATCAGTGATTTTCCTTCTTCTATTCCAAACTTCAATTTGGTTTAAGTTAAGCAAACACATCTTGAACCTCTTCTCTGTGCTCCAGCTGTCACCAGACCTACGGTGCCGGCAGAGCTGGCTGGGCCATTATCTCCATCTTAGTGGAGATCAAGCTGGTGGAGGAGAGGTGGAAACCCAATTCACTACCTCATAAGATAGAAAGTGGGACTTGCGCAAGAGGGTGTCCACAGGGTGCTGCGGGAGTTCAGAGTGGGTCAGTTGGTGGAGAGCTAAATAGCAGAGGTGACTTCTAGGAAAAAGAAAGACCAGGCTTGAGTGAGAGAAAAATAAGTCTGGATGCAGGCTGTCATCTTGCCAAGGTCTGGACCACGTCCAGGCTCACACCCCTCCTAAGGCATTCACCTCTCTGAGGCCTACTTACAGTCTGGGCCTGGAGTTCCAAGACATCTGAGCCCTGCTCCTGCCTGCCTTTGAGGTACTATCTGGTGGCCTTCCTCTAGTCTCTATTCCCTCCATATCATCTGGTCCCTACTTATCATGTCAAACTTCCTAATGCTCTTCATAGACCAGGTCACATCTCTGCTCAAACATCAGCAGTGGCTCCTGGTCACTTACAGAACAAAGTCGTAGCTCCCTAGCCTGTCCGTCAAGATTTATAGTCAGGACCCACATCATCTCTCACCACTTCCCCGCATGAGCCCTCTCTTGACTCTCAACCCTCTTTGCACAGCCCCAACACCTCTGCACACCACAGGGCAGGATGCTCATCCTCTTCCTTTCCATCTAACTCAATGGCTTTCAAACTTGAGCATGCATCAGTCACCTAAGGGTTTATGAAAACACAGACTGCTAGACCTAACCCCGGATTCTGATTCAGTAGGTCTTGGGTAGAGCCTGAGAATTTTCATTTCTAACAAGCTCCCAAGTGATGCTGCTGCCCATCTGGAACCATACTTTGAGAATCACTGCTCTAATCTAATGCTGCTCGTTCATCAGGGTTTATTCAGAACTTTTCTGTAGCCCCTTCAGCCCAGCTAATGACAGTCTTCCAAGCTCAGGATGACACCACCCCAGCAAGAAGTGGTGCCTCATGACTGCTAGGTGGGGTCTGGATGTTCAGGCTCCTCATGTGATCTCCACTGACATTGCTCCTGCTCCTTCATCTAAACGCTGAAACAGCATTTTATGGTTGTCCCACTCAGAGGCCTTATAGGGTTAATCTGCTAGAGAGCAGGGCATTATCCTCTGCTCTTTCTCCCTTGCTCTTCACACTCTATCAGGCCTCGAGCCCTGGGAATTTCACCTCAGAATTGTCCCTCTAGTCAATCTTCTCACATTCTCATCACCGCTGTCTGAGTTCAGGCCTCATCTTCTCTGTCAGGATTGTTATAATCCTGTCTTCCGTGCGTGGCCTCCTCCCACTCATCTTTCACATAGCAGCTCAGGAGAGCCATTTTGAAAATCTAATCACATCTTTCTCTACATAAAGTTCTTTGCTGGCTTCCCAGGGCCCAGGGTCAGGTCCCAGCATCCCAGCATGGCATTCAAAGACCTTCATGACCTGGTTTGGCTCCCTGGTCCCTACCAATCTGCCACCTTCTCTGTCGATCCTTTTCTGATGTCGGCTGGTAGAGATCCCACCCCGGCCTGGGTACAGCATTGTGTGGCATTCTCTGCTTAAAGGTATGCACATCCAGGTCCCTGGCTTGGCTGTAAGGTCTTGAAGGGAAAGATTGTATATCACCCCTGAGTGCCCCAGGCCCCTAAAATACTGCCTAATGATTAGTATCTCCCTCAGGCCCCGCCCTGTCTGCAGGGGAAGGCCCAGGATCTGCCTGCCTCAGCAAGGCCACAATGAACCTGGCATCCTCTTTCAGGCACTTGCTCCTGCTGCTGCAACTGGGTGAGTGCTCAGAATTGGGGTTTGGATGCAGATGGCCTGGCAGGAAGGGCTGATTGGGAAAAGCAAGGTTGGGGGACTGGGTAGAGGTGGGGCAGCTGCTGGCTTGAGGCTTGACCTTCTTCCTTTCCACCTAGCGCTTCTCCCAGCCATCACTCAGGGAAAAGAAGTGGTGCTGGGTAAGGCAGGAGATGAAGCAGAGCTGCCCTGCCAGGCTTCCCAGAAGAAGAGCATGAACTTCAGCTGGAAATATTCTGGGATCATGGTTCTGAGATCTTCGAACTCCTTTCCGGCATCAACATTCTTGATGAGAGGTAGGGTGGCCCGACTCCCCGTCCAGGGAGAAAAGCATTGTAGATTGAACATCCCCGGTGTCAGAGTTTGTGGTGCCCATTATGTAATTCACACCCTTGGGCAGAGCCCAGGACTACAACTCCCACGAACTCTGCAAGGGGTTTTCCAGTCCTAGAATTTTATTCTGCTAAATTGCCTGAAATAAGTCGACTTTCAGCTGGAAATTTGTTTTTATTAATTTATTTTTTATTTTCTTATTTTTAAATTAATTTTAAAGTTAAAATAACTTAAAAAATAATACAGGTACATGGTAAAAATTTTAAGCTGTGGAAAAGATATATGGTGACAATAAATTTCCATCCTCCTGATCCCCAGTTCTCTTCCCCAGAGGCAACTGTTTTAATCAGTTTCTATGTTTCCAAGAGATGAACTATGCATGTGGAAGCCCATATGTATATAGTCTCCTCTTCTCTTAAATTATCTATACATCCTCTCTCTCCAATTGCTAGATAATATTCTAGATGTTGGGAATATAAGATAATGAATAACAAAAGAGACATTCAAGTGGTGAGCCTATCATAGCAATACACCTGGTTCTAACCTTGTTTTTTTTTTTTTATTAGACAGATATTTTGAAGATTACTTTATATTCATATGTACATGAATCTCTATATAGGGATATATATCTACCTCATTTATTTTCAGTGACTGTATGGTTATTTTGTATAATTATACCACAATTTATTTGACTAATCCCATACTGTTGGACATTTAGGCCATTTTCAGTTTATTGCAAACAATTCTGCAGTGAATCAAATCTTGTATCTTTGGACACATATGTAAATATCTTTGTAGGATAAATTTGGAGAAGTGAAATTGGTGGGCCAGGTCAGATTGATCTTTAGATATCTTTTTGTTATATGAATGTTGCTGAAATGACATCTGCTTAATAAGATTTGACTGCCTATTAATTTGCACCTTCCAGTATGTTACTTCCTTTCTACAAAATTTGATCGATGTTACCGTTTTTTCTTCAGATTTTAGAAGTATTGCACGCTCATTACAAAACATTTGCACATGCAAAAAAGAATAAGGAAGAAAATCAAATGCATGCATATGTCTATCACTCAGAGATCCTCTGTCAACATTTGAGTTATTTCTTTCCAATCTTTGTTTAGTGTGGAAAATATGTATTATTTACGTAGATGATATACTGTATATACCTTTATTCTACTCCCTTAGAACATGATATCATGATGAAATGATCAATTATTAGTCTAATTTTTAAAAGTAATCTGGCAATAAACACAAAATTCTAAAACCTTTTTGCCTAGTAATAGCTTATCTGGAAAATTCATTTGACAGAAATAAAATTGTGACTATTTTGTGATATCTATGCAAGGATGTTATTATAAGCATTATCTTTAATATGAAAGAGTAAAATTCAAACAGAATACTGATCAGTGAGGAAAGAGTTGAACTATAGGTCAACTCTTGATGCAGGTAATAAAACTATCATGCAGGTAATAAAAAGAATGAGGGCTTTCATGTATATATGTAAATCTAATAGAATATTATTATAAAATGACTCATTTCTAATGAGCTTGATAAATGTCATAAATCACATCTTTTTCCCAAAAACATAACTGCAGGCTTAAAAGACATGGGGGCATATTTATTTATGAGGCAGTTGTTAGTTTTGACCCCTGTGCCCAGAGTTAATCCAAGTACACTCATTTACATCTTTTAAAAGGGAAGCACTTCAGCACAGTGTGTATGCATACAAATTCCACTGTGTTTGTACAATAAAATGATCCAATTAAAAAAAAATGAGAGCTTTCAGGAAAATGAAGTAGATGTGTGCATTAGTCTGCTTGGGCTGCTATAACAAAATACCACAGACTGGGTGACTCAAAAAACATAAATTTATTTTCCCATAGTTCCGGAGGCTGAAAGTCCAAGATCAGGGTGCCAGCTGGTTAGGTTCTGGAAAAGACTCTCTTCCTGGCCTGCAGATGTTACTTTATTGCTGTATCCTCACGTGATGGAGAGAGAGAGAAAACAAGCTCTCTGGTGTCTGTTCTTATATGGGCACTAATCCCATCATGAGGGTCCCACCCTCATGACCTCATCTAAACCTAATTACCAAAGACCCCATCTTCAAATATCATCACATTGAGAGTTAAGGTTTCAACATTTAAATTTTGGAGGGGCACAATTCAGTCCATAATAACATACTTTGTGCTTTTCTTCTCACTAAGCACAATTGAAAACCCTGAACTTATGTATACAACTGACTTAAGAAGACTTTGAAAGGTATAGAGAAGTGGGCAGAATGATAGGGACCTCAGGACCTGAAGAACATGGTGGAGAGTTTTTTTGTTGCTTCATTTATCCCAGTCTTGGAGCTGAAGAAGTTGGCATCCTGGAAATACCAATGGGCACAGACAAAAATAAGCTTCAAAAAGACCCTTTTTCTTTAGCCAAAAGACCAGGAAAGGAGCAACATATCAAGACAAAACACTTTTAGATGATAACTCTAGTCAAATACCAGAGGCAAAAACTGTGGCCCTACCCCCACCCATTCCAGCATTATCCTCCTGAGGCTGTAATGAGGCATCCAACACCCACTGGGATTGTGTCAAGGGTTGCAAAGTAGAGAGTTGTGATGTTCATCTACACCAGCCGAGGACAAGAATCTTCAACCCTTGCAATGTCATTGGAGATCACATGAGGAGCCTGAACATCCAGACCCCACCCAGCAGTCATGAGGCACCACTTCTTGCTGGGGTAGTGTCAGAGGAAGCCTAATGGAGGGTCAGGACTTTCAACATCACCACAGCAGGGTCTATGGAGACCAAATAAGTAGCTGGAGCTTCCACTTCTGCCCAGCAGTAATGAGGATCACCCTCCTCTCATGGCAATGGAAGACAAGAAGGAAATCTAGATTTCTACTACCTGGTAGTGATAAGGTGGCATTGCCCCTTCCCTTGACAGAGTGGTGTCAAAGAAAGCCAGTTAAAACAGAAAGTTTAAATAAGATCCAGAATCTCGTAACACTCAAATGTCCAGGTTCCAATCAAAAATCACTCATGATACCAAGAACCTGGAAAATCTCAAACTGGGTGAAAAAAAATCAATAGATGCTCACAATGAGATGAAAGAAATGGTAGAATTCTCTGACAAAATTTAAAATTAGTCATGATTTTAAAAACATCCTTTGGCAAGCAATTACGAACATGCTTGAAACAAATGAAAACTAGAAAGCCTCAGCAAAGAAATAGAAGATATAATAAAAAAGAACCAGATGGAAGTTTTAGAACTGAAAAATACAATAACCAAAATATAAAGATAAGTAGATGGACCCAACAGCAAATAGAGAGGACAGAGGAAAGACTCGGTGAACTGAAAGATGAAACAAGAGAAATTTTACAATCTGAACAAAAGAAAGAACATAGACTTGAAAAAAATGAGCAAAGCCATAGGGACCTGTGGGACTGCAATGAAAGATCCAATATTTGTGTCAGTGGAGTCCCAGAGAAAGAAAATAGGATTGGAAAAAACTCTTAAAAAAATAATGGCAAAAAATTTCTGAAATTTGATAAAAGACATTAACCTATAGATTCAAGAAGCCAAGCAAACCTTAAGTAGGATAAACCTAAAGAAATCCACATCAAGACACAACATAATTAAACTTCTGTAAACTGAAGACAAAGAACAAAATCCTCAAAACAACCAGAGAAAAATGACACCTTACCTATGAGGCAGCAATTTGAGTGACAGATAAAGTCAATATCATAGCAAAGAAAACTACCAGAGACAGGGAATGACAATATATAAGATGAAAATGTCATTCCCTCAAGAAGACAGTAATCCTAAATGTGTATGTACCAAATGACAGATCTGCAAAATATGTAAAGGAAAAACTGGTAGATCTAAAAGAAGAAATAGACAAAACCACATTGATACACTCCTCTTCCAACAATTGACAGAACAACTACATAGAAACTCAGCAAGGATATAGGGGAACTCAAAAATACCACCAACCAATAGGACCTAATCGACATTTAGAATACCGCGCTCAACAATGGCAGAATAGACATTTCTTTCAAATGTCCACAGAACTCATACCAAGACAGACCATATCTTGAGCCATAAAACAAACCTCAATAAATTTGAAGAATTGAAATAATATAGAATGTGTCTTCTGACCACATGGACTCAAATTAGAACCAATAACATAACTAAAACACAAAAAATCTCCAAATATTTGGAAATTCAACAACTTTTAAGTTTTCCATGGCTCAAAGAAATCTCAAGAGAAATTTTAAAAAACATTGAACTGAATGAAATTTATTTAAAGCATATTGAAAAAGCTACAAGTAGTATTCTACTTAATGGCAAAAGACTGAATACTTTTCCGCTACGATCAGAAACAAGACGAAGATGTCTGTTCTTACTATTCTTATTCAACATAATCCTGTGATCCCTAGCCAGTGTAATAAGGCAAGAAAAGGAAATAAAAGGACTACTGATTAGAAAGGAAGAACTAAAACTGTTCCTATTTGCAGATGGCATGATTATTTATATAGAAAATCCCAAGGAATATATTAAAAAACTTTTGGAACTAACAAGTGAGCTCAACAAAATTACAGAATATAAGATAAACATACACAAATGTAGTATATATGAGCAATAAACATGTACATCGAGAAATTAAAAATTAAAAATACAATGCCATTTATAATTGGTAAAAAAAAAAAAAGAGAGAGAGAGAGAGAGAATTACTTAAGTAAATCTAAAAACATGAACAGGATTTGTATGCCAAAAACTACACAGTGTTAATGAAAAAAGTCAAAGAAGATCTAAATATGGAGAGACCATGTTCATGGATTGGAAAACTCAACATTATAAAGATATAAATTCTCCCCAAATTAATATAGACGTTTAACACAATTCCTATCAAAGTCCTAGCAAGATTTTTTGTAGATATAGACAAGGTTGTTCTAAAACTTATATGGAAAGCCAAAGGAACCACAGAGTGAAAACAGTTGTGGAAAAAAGAAGAAAGTAGGAGAAATCTGTCTATCTGCTTTCAACACATCACATAGCTAGAGTTATCAAGACTGTGTGGGTCTCGGTGGAGGGACAGATAGATCAATGGAACAAAACAGAGAACTCAGAAATAGACTCACATAAGTATGCCCAGATGAATTCTTTTCTTTTTACAAAAGTGCAAAAGCAATTCAATGGAGAAAAAGTAGACTTTTTCAATAACCGTTGCTAGAATAGTTGTATACCCATAGGTTAAAAATGACAACAAACCCTTGATCTAAGTCTCACACCTTATTTTAAAATTAACTCAAAATGAACTATGAACTTAAATGTAGAATATAAAATTATAATGCATAGTTGAAAATGTTCAGGATCCAGACTAGGCAAAGAGTTTTTAGACTTGACACCAAAAGCATAATCCATAAGAGAAAAATGGACAAATTGGTCCTCATCAAAATTAAAAACTTTTGTTTTGCAAAAAAAGTACCAAGAAGAGGAAAAGACAATTTATAAAATGTGAGAATATACATGCAAACTACATATCCAATAAAGGTCTAGTGTCTAGAATGTGTAAACAACTCTCAATACCAAAAAAAAAAAAAAAAAAAAAAAAACCCCTAAACAAACAATACGATTAGAAAATGGGCAAAAGACATGAACAGATATTTCACTAAAGAGTATGTAGAGATGACAAATAAGCACATGAAAACATGTTCAACATTAGTACTCATTAAGGAAATGCAAATTAAAACCATAATGAGATATCACTATACACCTATTAAAACAGCCCCCCCCCAAAATGATAACACCAAATGCTGGTGAGGATGTAGAGAACCTGGTTTACTCTTACATTGTTGGTAGGAGTGTAAATAGTACAGCCACTCTGGAAAATAGTTTGGTACTTTTTTAAAAAAAACTAAACATGCCACAACCCAGCAACTGCACTCCTTAGGAATTTATCCCAGAGAAATAAAAATTTATGTTCATACAGAAATCTATATACAATTGCTTATAGCAGCTTTTTTTTTTAAATAGCCAATAGCTAGAATCAACCCAGATGTCCTTCAATGAGTGAATGGTTATATCCACACCATGGAATACTTTTCAGTAGTGAAAAGGAATGAATTATAGTTACATACAACAACCTGGATGAGTCTCCAGAGAATTCCGCTGAGTAAAAAAAAAAAAAGCCAATCCCCAAAAGGAACTTACTGTGTAATTCCATTTATGTAACATTCTCAAAATGACAAATTATGGAACTGGAGAACAGATTAGTGATTGCCAGGAGTTAAGGTGAGGAGGGCATCTGGAGGGAAGGGTGTGTGGCTAGAACTTGGCACATCCTTATGGTGCTGGAAATGGTCTGCATCTTGATTGCATCAGTGCCAATATCCTGGTCGTGATATTGCACTATAGTTTTGCAAGCTGTTACCCTTGGGGTGACCGGGGTAAAGGGCAATTGAGATCTCTGTATTACTATTTCTTACATTATCTCAAAATAAAGAAAGTTCGATTTAAGAAGTCACCAGAATAAAAAGATTAGCTTTCATAATTTCAAAACAAATAAAAAGAATGAAGAAGTCCATATATATATATATATATAGAAGTCCATATATATATATATATGTGTATATATATATGTGTGTGTGTGTATATATATATATATATATATATATATATACACACACACACAGAAGGCTATCAAGCATATTTTGTTAGGTGAAAAGAGTAAGCTATACATGTAATATAATCCTATTTTAATCTAAAAATACCACATGTGTGAATACATGTTTGCATGAACAAAGAAAAAAGCATGGAGTAATCTATACTGAGCTGTTTACAGTAGTATTAGAAGGATGAGCAAGGGAAAAGGGAAGTGTTCAGCCTATATAATTTTTGTAGTTCAAATAACTAACCTAAAAAGTAAAGATTACTTTAATGTAACTTTTAAAATGTATGTTATGAATATTTTCCATTTCATTAGAAATTGTTTATAAATATCTTTTTTGGTGCCAACCTAATATTCCATCAAATTTATGTACTCTAATATAAGGCCATTATCCTTTCGTCTGATGTTGTACCCTATTAATAACACTATAATTATTACTTTTGTACCTAAGTTTTAGTTTGCATTTTTAAATTATTGTTTTAAAGATAAAGCTCTAGAAATGAAATTAAGGGTATGAACTTTTAAAAACAGTTGGTATATACTGTAAGATTGCTTCCAAAAAAGTTCTCTTCATTTACAGTAAGTCTAGTAAATGTCACTGTGTACCCCTCTCACTAGCACCCTTGCCAGCAATAATATTATTTAAATTTTTTCTTTTTCTTTTCTTTGCTCATTCGATAGTTGAAAAACATATAATTGTTATTTTAATTTGCATTTCTTTGATCACTGGTGAGACTGAAACAATGTGCTTCTTTCTAAAAATTCTCAAGTCTTTTGTGTCAGTGCTTTTGTTCTGTTTCTATGATCTGGGTTTCCTCCAGAACAGCTCCTCTTCCCAACTTCCTGATCTCTGACAAAGGCAGTATCACCCTCCTGATTGCCCCAATATCTGAACCAGTGTCAAATTTTTTTCTCTAATTCCATCCCTGGTTTCCTGTCCATCACCAACTATGGCCATTCCTTCCTTTGGAATGTTGTTCTGTTTCATCTTCTCTGTTCCCATGGAAGGCCACCATCATGCACCAAGGCTGCATACCTTCTCATCTGGATTACAGCAGAATCTTCCTGGCAGTTCTCTCTGCTGCTAGTCTCTCGTGCGTTGAATTCTCTCCCACCTACTTTCGTACTGACCTCCAAAGCAATGTGTTGCACTTGTTACTCCCTAGTCCATTAGACTAAGCCTAGAAGCTTCTGCCAGACATTCGCCCCTCAGCATCACTTCCGACACCTTCCCAGCCAGAAAGCTCCATACTCAGGTACTTTCCTCACTGCTTTGAGGTGGTTGCCCACTGGAGTTTCCCCCACTTCCTGGATGTCCTCCTTGTTCCCCTCTCCTCTAGTCCACTACCTATATTTCTTGCAAGTCTTGGTTCAACACTAGTCTCTTCCATGAATTCATCCCAGACTCGCCCACATTCTTAGACCTTTCACACTATCCTGCAATCGCTTTTGTAGACTATGGGGATGGCCTGCATGAGCTGGCCATGATGGCACCCAGAAGAGGAAAAGAAAGCAAGGAGGAAAAATTATTTTAGGGAAGGGGTGATGCATATCATTTTAGACCAGCTGAGTTTTGAGTGATGGCAGGATAATCTGATAAAGTTACCCCTTGGGACTCTGGAAATGTGGGCCCAGAATTGAGAACAGAGGTTGGGGCTGGGAAAATCAATTTGGGAGTCATCTGCAAAGCTGACAGGGGATGCAGTAGAAATTTATTTATTTATTTGTTTGTTTGTTTGTTTAATGGTGACATTGGTTAATGAAATCCAGTACGTTTTAGCTGCACACTTTAACAGTAAGGCATATATATATTTACACTGTATGTTTACCTCCTATAGTTAGATTTCTTTCTGTCACAACATATTTGACCCCCTTTATCCCATCTACCTCCCCTCTCCCCCTTCCCCCTGTCTGGTAACCACCAGTCTATTGTCCACGTCCATGAGTCTCTGTTTGTTTGTCCTGTTCATTTGTTGCTTTTGGGTTTATATTCCACATATAAGTGATTTTCAACTTTTTCTGTCTGCTTTATTTCACTTAGCATGATTATCTCAAGGTCCATTCATGTTGTTGTAAATGGCATTGTTTCATCTCGTCTTATGACTGAGTAATATTCCATTGTACATATGTACCACAGCTTCTTTAGCCAATCCTCTATCGTAGGACATTTCAGTTGCTTCCATGTCCGGGCCACCATGAATAATGCTGCTATGAACGTCGGTGTGCAAATATCTTTTCGGACATGAGTTTTCAAGTCTTTGTGGCAAATACCCAGTAGAGGGATTGCTGGATCATATGGTAGATCAATTCTGAGTTTTTTGAGAACCTTCATACTGTTTTCCATAGTGGCTGTACCAATTTGCAGTCCCACCAGCAGTGTATGAGGGTTCCTTTTTCTCTGCATCCTCTCCAACATTTATTACTTGTCCTGTTGATTATAGCTATTCTGACAGGTGTGAGGTGGTATCTCATTGTGGTTTTGATTTGCATTTCCCTAATAGTTAGCGATGTTAAGCATCTTTTCATATATTTGTTGGGCATTTGTAGATGCAGCAGAATTTAGAATGTCCATAGAAATGGGGAAAAGGATCCAAGACAGAATCTGGGGTGACACCTAAATGTAGATGTCAGAACAAGAGTCCAAGATGGAGAAAAGGGAATGGTACTTAGATATGGAAGAGAAATCAAAAGAGGTGAAAAGGAGTTAGAACTAGAAGAGGTTACTCTTTCAAGAAGTTTGGTAAATTGTGAAAGAAATGTAGAAGATTTCAGAAAAACTGGAGAACTAAACCAACGTGTAGATCCAGGGGAAAGAGGAAGTAGGGTAGGAAAGACTGAAAGGGCAACTGAAAGGGGTGTTGGGTGAGTGCTGGAGGGAAAGCTGGGGTCCTATGCACCCAGGGCTACGGGTTCTCTGGAAAGGTCTCCTGGAGAGGATGAGCCTGGTCAGTGGGGAAGGGGACTGTGAAGTTTGGAAGAGGAGAGAAGGGAGAATGCATGAGCAACATGACATCCAGTCTCTCTGACCAAGGCCAAAATAGGGAGAGGGCCTATGACTGCTCAAATAGGGCAGAGGTGTATGGAGAGGTTTGAGAGTAGGGGCTTTATCTCAGCCGCTTTCTCCCCGGCCCTGCAAATGTGCAATTCTAAGTAAGAAACTGTATTTCGTAAGTAAATTTAGCTTCTAAAGCCCTCCTTTGCAAGAATTTTGGAGCTGCCACTGCACGCAGAAAATGGTAAGCCAAAGAGGACTTCTTCTTGCTGATAGTTGCTAGATACTAAAAGAGGAGACTGGAGTAGACCGCATGTCTGTGCCTGAGGAACTTTCCAGAAACAATACTGCATAGCGTACCTAACAGGACTGAATTTTAACCCTGCTCCACTACATACTAGAGGCAAAATTCTAAAGGTCGAAAAGGGTATATAAGTGAAAGGCTCCCCTCCCACACCTGGCTCCAGGGTTTTCACTTCCTCTCTCCAAAGTTACCATTTTCTGAAACTTCTAAAAATATTTGTTCATATACAAGTCAGACAATAGATTGATCCATCGATCCACAGATAAATTTCCCTCTCCTTTTTAAACAAATGGCAGGCTGGTTAATATCTTGTTTTATTCAGTTAATGGTGTTTCTTAGATGTTATTCCATCTCAGCATATAAAGAGCTTCCTCGCTCTTTCATAGCATTCCACGGAATGGGTGAACTATAATTTGTTTAATCTATCATTTCTTGGTGGACATTTAATTTTGTATGTGCATTTGTAACTCTGGTAGATATTACAAATTACCTCCCAAAGAAATTATGCTGGTTTAAGTTCCTGACGACGTTGTGTAATTGAGTTTGGGCAACTACCTAATCTCTCTGAGCTTCAGTTTCCTTATCTGCAAAATAAGCAAAAGAGTACCTATTTCTTGACATTGTTGTGAAGATTATTTGAGATAATGCATATAAAGTATTTGGCATGTAGGAGTTGGTGTCCTCTAAAGACGATGTTACTTTATTTTGGATTAATGAGACAGTGTCCTGGCTAGGGATCTACTCGCCAGTCTGGGGTTCTCTCACTAGGATGAGGGCAGATTCTGCAGGAAATCAGCAACTTAGGTCAGAAGAATTGTGGGCACTGCCTTCACCAGGGGTGCCATGTCCCCAGGGTACCTCGACCTCCTCCATATGGCTTTTACTACCAGGTACCTCCTGGCTGAAAACACGTGTTGAATCAAAGAAAATCCTATGGGACCAAGGATCCTTTCCTCTGGTCATCAAGAATCTTGACATGAAAGACTCAGGGATTTACATCTGTGAAGTGGAGGACAAGACAAAAGAGGTGGAATTGCTGGTGTTCAGATGTGAGTATGGCAGGTGTCGTCTCTCCCCCAAATCCCGTCCCTGCACCTGAACCAGGGCCTGAGATGACGGTGCTTCAACAGCCCAGAGCCAGATGACACTGGCCACCACATCTCCTTAAACCCTCCTCAGGCCTTGGAGGAAGGGGGAGAAGAAGAGACTTAGAGTCGACTAAAGAGAAGGGCAGGAGCTATAGGAAGGAGGAGAAGAGACAAGAGAGAGAGAAGGGGGAAGAGAAGGTGGGGAGGAGGAGGGAGAGGGAAGCCTTTTCTGGGTCTGGGGTGGGCAGCTGGGTGTTGGCGGGAAGAGAAATGCTGGGACAGGGGTAATGAAGAGACACTCTTGGTTTCCTGGCTTCTTCCTTTCTCCTTGAGGATAGTGTGTGTGACACAGGTGGCCTGCTCCCTCCACAGTGAATGCTGATTTGGACATCCGCGGTGGCAGCATCCACCTGATGCCTGGGGAGAGACTGACCCTGACCTTGGAGAGCCCACCTGGTAGCAACCCTTCAATAGTATGGAAAGGTCCAGGGAGTAAAAAGTATAATGGGGACAAGAGCCTCTCACTGTCCCAGCTAGGGTGGCAGGAGAGTGGTACGTGGGAATGCATCGTCTCCTACAGCAAGAAGACACTGGTGCTCAGCATAAACATCTTGGTGCTGGGTAAGAGGGGCCCTCTCCCCTGCAAACTCCCCCCTGCAGACTGCCCCCTGCCTCCCTGGCTGACAGACCATGCCTCTGCTCTCACTGCTCTGCTCCTGGTGGTAAGGGACAGAGGGAGGCTAGGGCGAGGCTGCCCCCAAGGCTGAGGGAAACACTGGGCCCTCTCTTCATCGGGGTGATGGACACTGAGGAAAGAAGGGACACGGAGTGTAAGGATGTGAGGAGCCCCAGAGACCCCCTGGAGGAGGCCCCCAAGGAGCAGTGTCAAGGGCATCTATTTTCCTTGTTGCCTCAGCTGCCCATTCCCCGCAAGCTGGCACATCTGTTTACTTGGAGACACTAATACTGGAAAGCCAGCCCTGAGGAAATCTACATTGCGCCTTCAGAATCCTGAGATAGGCACTGTTAGGGAAACCGAAGCCCAGAATGCAGGTCCTACCCCAGATCCTGTCCTCCAGGTACTTATGTGACACAAGGTAGGATAGTGTGGTGGACCAATGCATGGACTCCGGATTTAAATCCTGGCTCTGACTTAACCCTGTGACCTTGGGCAAGTTACTGAATCTCTCTGTCCCTTGGTTTCTGCATTTGTAAATGGAGATGATGATCATGGAGATAGTACCTACCTTGCAATGTTATGGTGAGAAGTAATATGTATAACACACTTAGAACAGTGCCTGGTACATAATAAGCCCTATGTATTTGCTCTTATCTTGTGAAAGGTGATAAATTATGCACCTAAGTAGTGCAGGCCAAATACCCTCTGAGATCCAGGGATCCTGAGGGAGAGTCCCCACTGTACCTGGGCTTCTATGAGGGCTTCCAGGGGGAGGGGGCACTGCTGTGGGAATATGCTGACGTGGAGAGACAAGAAAGAAGATTAGAGAAGTAGATGGGAGTTTAAGGGCCTGAAATGGCAACCTAGGTGTTTGGACGCACCTGGTCCTCTTCCATCTCTTTGCTGCCCCCACCACACGCCTACCCCACTCCTGTACACATGCATCGTTCTGTCTCCTTCTGACCCAGGTTTTCTCCCTTCCCACCTCTAGCTATCCAGAAGGTCTCCAACACAGTCTATGCAAAAGAGGGGGAGAAGGTGGAGTTCTCCTTCCCACTTAACTTTGAAGATGAAAACCTGGAAGGTGAGCTGAGGTGGCAGCCGGAGGGGACTGCCTCCCTTCAGTCCTGGATCACATTCTCCTTGGATAACAAGAAAGTATCTGTGAAGGAGGTTCACCAAAACTGCAAGCTCAAGATGAAAGAGTCGCTCCCTCTCCTCTTCAGCCTGCTCCAGGCCTCGCCTCAGGATGCTGGCTCTGGAAACCTGACCCTGTTTCTCAGAAAGGGGCAGTTGCATCAGGAAGTGAACCTTGTGGTGATGAGAAGTGAGGAGCTGGGCTGAGAAGGGGAGGGCGGGGGCGGGAGGTGGAGGGGCCGGGAGGTGGAGGGGCCATGCCCAGGGCTCCATCCAAGGCAGGGCAGGCCCTGGTTGCCTGATGGAGCTGATGGAAAAAGCCCACTGGTTTAGGGGCTGATTTTGAACTGAAACTGGAATCCCTTTGTCCTTCCCTGACATTTATGAGCCAGCCTAGGGTGCAATTCACTGAGAATCCCCAAAGGGCAATGCGCTGAGAACCAGGGTTCTAGATCTGCCTCTGTCCGACCTTCTATGACCCTGGCTAAGCCCTCTACCTCGGAGGGTCTCCTTTCTCCTAATGAGGAAAACAAAATCTCTGAGTATGATAGTGATGGTAATAATGTCAGGCTCCACACTGAGTTCTTTACTTCTCTATTCCTTAATTATCATAACAACTCCACAAGTAATAATGGCTAACACTTCGTGCTTCCTACATGCCAAGCCCCATTCAAGAGCTTTACAAGTTTCATACATTTAATAATTGTCTGGAGCTCAGTTTGCTAAGTAACTTGCTCAGGGACATACAGATATTAAGCAGTGGGGTTGGATTCGAATCCAAGACAGACTTCAGAAGCTGTGTTTTCTCTATTAGAACTGCATGAAAATGTGCTCTGAGAGATTAAAAGAGGAGCATCATGTGAAGTGTCATTTTATTGTTCTACTGAATCCCCAACCTTTTTGGCACCAGGAACTGGTGCTCCTATGAGAATCTAATGCCTGATGATCTGAGATAGAACTGAGGCAGTGATGTTAGTGCTGGGGAGTGGCTGCAAATACAGATGAAGTTTCGCTCACTGGCCAGCCGCTCACCTCCTGTTGAGCCCAGTTCCTAACAGGTCACAGACCGGTACTGGGGTTGGGGGCCCTGCTTTAGAGCATGGAGGTGCTGGGAACCCAGAGGTCCAGGCACCTAGCCTCAGGTTCTTGTCCCTCTGCAGTGACTAAGTCCCAGAACCTTTTGACCTGTGAGGTGCTGGGACCCAGATCCCCCAAGCTGATACTGAGCTTGAAGCTGGAGAACCAGACTGCGAAGGTCTCAAATGAGAAGCTAGTGGAGATGCCGGACCCTGAGGCAGGGACATGGCAGTGTCTATTGAGTGACAAGGACAAAGTCCTGCTGGAATCCAAGACTGAAGGTGAGTGAGGCTTAACTCCTGCTTCCTCAGCTGTGGGACCTTCCTGGGTTGACAGAGACCACCCAGAGTCCCAGCCTCCCAATTTCCCTGAGATGGATGGGTTATGTGTATAATACCTAGACACAAGGGGATGAAGTGAGGTAGGGTGTGGTCCTGGGCTCTAGGTGCCCACCTACAGTCCTACGAGTTCCCACCCCCGTAAGGTCTACAGACTGGAAGGGGGCCCACCTGACCCAGAGTCCCTCTCCTTGCTCCCTTTCAAACCCAGCCGCAAGCACACTCACACATGTGTGCACTTAGGGCACACATACTGGCCCTCTGCTCCCAGCTCCCCAGAGTGCCCTGTGGTCTCGAAAGCTTAAAACCCCTGCCCCAGCCTTTCCCCTCCAGCCCTGGTGGCCTGTGAGAGCCCAGTGTACCCTGCCTTGCTCTCCCAGCCCAAGAGTCAGACCCAAGAGTAGCTAGCTGGGCAGTGAGGCCTTTCTCAGGCCCTTCGGAGTGCTCTGTGCCCTGATGGAGGACAATGAGCTGAACACCTTTCTCACTCTCTCTCTCTCCCCCTACCCCACCCCTTGCAGTTCTGTCTGCAGGTTTCACCCAGGCCTGGCCAAAGCTCCTGGTCATTGTGCTGGGGGGGATCCTGGGCTTTCTGATTTTCACTGGGATCTGCATCTTCTGCTGTGTCAAGTGCCGGCACCGCAGGGTGAGTGAACCTCCCCAGACCCCCTATCACTCCTCCTGTGTGAGGGTATCCTGTCTATGTGACTTGCTTCTGCTCTGTTTCTCCCTGCCTACCACCGAGTATCCTTACTGCAGACTGGGCTCTGTCCCAGATCCCACAGTGGGAGAGGCAGGAAGGAGCAGAGAGTTAACTCTGGGACAGATGGCCTCAGCCACAGTATCTGCTTCTCTCCCAGCTTTCCCCCCTCCCCCCTCCAAGGGGCACCTCCTTTCTGGAGGCCTGGGACCCTCACAACTCCCTCCTTCTTCCTGGACAGCGCCAGGCAGAGCGGATGTCTCAGATCAAAAGACTCCTCAGTGAGAAGAAGACCTGCCAGTGCCCGCAGTAAGGAACTGGGCAGAGAGGGAAGGGGAGGGGTACAAACGGGAGAGGTAGGAGGAAGGCAGAAGGGAGAAAGAAGACAGGGAAGGGTAGGGGATGAGGAGGGAGGAGGAGGGGTGGAAGCGAGAAGGTGGGGGCTAAGGGAGGTGGTGAAGGGGAGAGAGGGGTGCAAAGGGATGGCTGAGGAGCTAGGAAGTATGCAGAAGGTAGAGGGTGGAGGTGGAAGGCAGCTGGCCTGGGATATTTCTGGATGTGGCACCGCAGCTGTGGCCCAGAGGCCATCACTGAACTAGAAGAGAAGATTGGGGTCCCGGAGGCATGGAGATCCTCGAACTCAGAGGAGGTGGGCAGGAATAGACTTGCTCCTCTTATTCTTTGTTCCTCCAGCCGGTACCAGAAAACTAGTCTCATTTGAGGCACTTGGCCAGGGGGAGCTTCCTACTCGCAGCCTCCCCAGCTGTCTTGTCTGCATCTCCTGATGGGCTCCTGGGCCTGTGGACCAGATGAATGTAGCAGATCCCAGCGCCTCTGGCATCTCCTGCTCTCCTTGTCCACAGTTAGCCATTGGGTTTCCTCTTCCAGAGGCTTACTCATACCACTGCTTCCCCATTCCCTTTTCAGTCAAACTCTAACCCTTCTTCAAATATTTCTTCTCAATTCTTTCCCTCACTGCCCACTTGGATCCCAGGGGAGCATGCAGGACTGGCCAGGCTGGGTATCTGAAGCATGAAGCACAGGACTGTCACGTTACAGGAGGGAACCCGGGAACCAGAGAGGGCAGGGACTAGTTAGTCCAAGATCACACTGTCAAGGACAGATCCAGATATAAAGACTCTTGACTGCCAACCTCCACCATTCCATTCTGCCACACACCCATGCACACAGCACATACTTGTACACAGACACAATTCTTTATCTCCCAAGCAGCACACTCAGTTTATATACCAAGTCAGATTCACACAGCTGGTAAATGCTGGAAGCAGGACTGGCCCCAGCCTCTTGACTCCTAATTCTACTGCTGTTTCTCGAATACAGGAACAAACACGACACAGATCTCTTCAGCTTGGCTAGTCACAGATGCTCAGTATGTACCTTAGGATTTAATGGAGCACACCACCACCACAGGGCCTGCCTCCGAGAGTTCAGGAACATGTAGGAGGGCCTCCCTGCCTGAAATCATTCCTTCATCACCTGCTGGTGGCAGAATCCTGTTGCCACAGGACACAGCCTTCAGCTCGCCTAATCAGAGCACAGGCCCTGTGGGAGAGAGTACCCAGGGACTCTCCACTCACCCTGTGCAGAACCTCTGGAAAGTGAGCTCTGCCAGGAGTCGAGGGCAGGGCACTGGCCTGAGAGTGAACCCTCTGGGAGGACCTCCTGTGAAGGGTGATAGTGCTGGGCCTCAGTCCCCCTGCTCTGCACCCTCCTTCATCCCTCTACCAGACCATTCAGGCAGGACAGGAACATTGAGGTTGCGAGCATGCTTCCTATCTTCTTGATCCATTTCCCTCAGACTCCCTAGCCTCCTCTGCCTCTCTTCCCATTCCCTTCTCACCTTCTCCCTCAGTCCCTATGCCCTTTCCCTTGCTTTCCAGCTTTCCTCTTCCAAGAACACTCCATTGCTTGCTTAGTATTCCTGCCCACTCCCCACCCCTGCCTCCCTGAGCTGACAGAAAAATACAATAAACTTACTCTAAAGAAGATGCTCTTCTCCATATTTGTGTGTGTGTGTCCCTGCATCCTTTTAGACCTGTGTATCCCCAGCCCACAGGCAGCCCATCTTCGGCACTACTGCCCCTCACTCCCCATAACCTCCAGCAAATGCCCCTCCCAGCTACGCCCTAGGCACAGCCCTCACACAGATACACACAGTGACACACTGTGACACACGCTTCCCCCTCCCAGAACAGCTAGCTCCTCAATCCCCGAACCACCAGCTGCCTCTTGGAGCCTGTGTTCGTGTTGAAAAAGGCATGGGGTGGGGGTAGGACACGAACCATTTCACCAATGAAGCCGGTTCCCCTCCATCCTCCTCGTCCCTCCCTCTCGGCGCCTTCCTCGCCCCTCCTTCTGCAAGTCAGCACCGTCCAGTTACCCGCCCTACACTCGTCCCCCCTTCCCTCCCGAAAAGCCTTCCTTCAGCCCCTGACCCAGGGCTCGCGGGCTGGACGACTCAGGCAGACAGGGGCTGGGGGAGCCCTGGGGGGCAAAGACGGATTGCGCGGCGGGCTGAGCGGGGAGTCTAGGACAGAGGCGAGGGAGGGAGGCCCGGAGTGGGGGAGGGGGAGGAAGAGGGGAGGGAGGCGGAGCTGGAGCTGGCGGGCCGCGGGAGCCGGGCGAGCCACGTCGGGAGTGCGGTCTCCAAGGCAGTGTTGGGCTCAACGAGAGGTAAGCCGACCCCTGCCCGGTCCTCTGCGGTCCCCTCCTCTCTTCCCCCAGCTGCCTCCTCTCCCCCTCCGAACAGCCCCTCCTCCCCAGCCACCTGCTGTTTCTGCCTGGAGAACCTGGTGGGCGGCAGGAGGGAGGAGCTACTTGACCTTACCCCTTCACCCCTAAGTGCGAGGGACCCCTGTCCGCCCTGGAGTCCCCCAGATTCCCCCCTCCCACCTTCCTCTGATCTTTCTCTGCCCTTCACCTCCTTCTCTCTGTCCTTCACATCCTTCCTGCCTCTCTCCCTCTCTGACTCCCCATCTCTTTCTTCCCGAGCCCACCCGCTGGGCCTGGGTGAGGGTGAGTGGGAAGGGGTCCGAGGCTGTTGGGGAGGGAAGTGGGGGAGGCGCTCCGGACCAATTCCCTCCACCTCCCTCTGGCTGGCCATTGCCATGGCAACTAGGGTGTACTGGGCTTCGGAAAGAAGACAAAGGTGGGGGGTGGACTAAGACCTCTTGAGTAGGGCAAGGGTCTGAGGTTCTTCCACAGGAAATAGACCCTCCCACCGCTTGCCCTATTTTTACTCCCATTTACCCCAAAGCCATTATACCCATCCTTCCTGCCTCCCCTCTGTTCAGGGGTACACCTGATTTCCTCTTAGCCCCCTCCCCAGGGCTTCCTGAAACTGCGAGTGAGGAAATTCAGGACTATCTCACCCCCATCAGAGGGAAACTGAGGCTGAGGCAGGGGAGGAAAGACTCGAGGTCTACCAGTGGGAGTCAGCACCTTATTGAACAATTTAGCTTTTCTTTTCAACCTTCCTATTCCCCGCTCCCTCCCTCCCTCCCTCCCTCCCTTCAATCCTCCTCCCTTCAAAGCCTCCTCTTCAAGGGTCTCTGGGCTTTACCTTCTATTTTCAGATACTATCACTTGGCCCCCTCGTTATTTCTCTTCTGCTGCAGCTCTCCTCCTTCCTCCTAGTTCCTCCTCTTTCCATTTCTGGATGCCTCTGATGTCAATGGTTTCCCTGCTTTTGGGTTCCCTAGCCCTCCCTCAGTCCCAGCCTCCTTTCGCCCATCTTCCCAGATCCCTGGTGAGCTGGAGGACAATCATGGAATGGGGAAACCACGGGCCCAGGAGCCTGGGAGGTTGGAGAGGGTCTGTAATACCATTTCTCAGTTTACCCTGAACCCTCAAGAAGAAACAAGTCATGCGTCTGCTCTCAGTAGCTCTGAAGAGAGATTCAGGGGCATGAAGATAGGGTTGAATAGTACTCAGTAGGGGATATGAGA
The DNA here is from genome assembly GCF_000151845.1 of Pteropus vampyrus. Classification (NCBI taxonomy): domain Eukaryota; kingdom Metazoa; phylum Chordata; class Mammalia; order Chiroptera; family Pteropodidae; genus Pteropus; species Pteropus vampyrus. The sequence continues at coordinate 1,947,121 of NW_011888897.1, read as the reverse complement.
AGGAACCTGAGAATGCCGGAGGGAAGAGAAAAGGCTGAAGAGGGATGAGAGGCAGGAGGTCAGAATACCTTCTTTCCTGGAGGTCAGGAAAACAGGGCTTTTGTTTGTGTGGGGTATTTGAACAGGCATCTAGTTTAAGGTAGGAGAATATTCTGAATGACTCCATGACCCCTAGTAATCATTTCTAAAGTTTCAAGAGAAGCGGGGCACAAGAATCCCGTTGGAGACCAATGTAGGCCCTATCTTTACCCTCCCCCTTCCACATCTCATCTCTCCCTTGCAGTTTGTCCAGGTGGCTGAGCCTCATCCCCACACGCCTTGAGCCTTCCAGAAGATCCCCGACTGGTGAAGAACCAGAGGAAGAAGAGACCTGCAAGTCCTGGCATGGGGGCCAGAGCTCCCCAGACAGCCTCATAGTTGGGAAAGCAGCCAGCTTGCCTCCCCCATCAACTACAGGGGTACTTCAAGAAGGGCCCCATCTAATATGGAGGCTGAGGACCACTTCTGCTGACACCCAGTCTCCTCCCCTGCCCTCCACACCTGACCTTAGCTGGGTCAGTCATGCAATGCTGAGCAGTAAGGTGGGCCTAGGGGCGGCCTGCCTCACTACAGGGCAAGGACTGTGGGCATCATGAGGGTGTGTGTGAGTGGGGCTCCTGGGTGAGACCTAGCCCCCACCCCCAGGAGTTCAAGGGGGGGTGGGGGGCTGAGGATAGGATGGCTCGAGGTGGGGCAGGGGCAGAAGAGGCCTCCCTGCGCTCAAACGCGTTGTCCTGGCTGGCCTGTGGGCTCCTGGCCCTTCTGGCCAATGCCTGGATCATCCTCAGCATCTCCGCTAAGCAGCAGAAGCACAAGCCACTGGAGTTGCTGCTCTGCTTCCTGGCGGGCACACACATACTCATGGCAGCTGTGCCCCTCACCACCTTTGCTGTGGTGCAGCTCCGGCGCCAGGCTTCCTCCGACTATGACTGGAATGAGAGTATCTGCAAGGTCTTTGTGTCCACCTACTACACACTGGCCCTGGCCACCTGCTTCACAGTCGCCTCACTCTCCTACCATCGCATGTGGATGGTGCGTTGGCCCGTCAACTACCGTCTCAGCAACGCCAAGAAGCAGGCGCTGCATGCTGTCATGGGCATCTGGATGGTCAGCTTCATCCTCTCCACACTGCCCTCCATTGGCTGGCACAACAACGGCGAGCGCTACTATGCCCGGGGCTGCCAGTTCATAGTCTCCAAGATTGGCCTCGGCTTTGGCGTCTGCTTCAGCCTCTTGCTGCTCGGGGGCATTGTCATGGGGTTGGTCTGTGTAGCCATCACCTTCTACCAGACGCTGTGGGCCCGACCCCGGAGGGCTCGGCAGGCCCGGAGAGCAGGGGGTGGAGGTGGGACTAAGGGAAGTGGGCCAGGGGGTTTGGGTACCCGGCCAGCCTTTGAGGTGCCAGCCATTGTAGTGGAAGATGCCCGAGGGAAGCGGCGGTCCTCGCTGGATGGCTCCGAGTCGGCCAAGACATCCCTGCAGGTCACCAACTTGGTCAGCGCCATCGTCTTTCTCTATGACTCACTCACAGGGGTGCCCATCTTGGTGAGATTGGGGTCCCCCCTCCTGTTCTCCCCAAGCCAGGCCCCAGCACCATCACCTGACTTCCAACTCCATCAGCCATATAGCAGCTCCATCATCCATCTTCCTCTTCTATCCATTCCCACTTCATTTGTGAACTCTCATTTCTATTATCCATCTTCTAGCTCCCTTTACCCCCAGCTCCATCCTCTGTTTTCCAGTTTCCGCCACTCAGTTCTCTCATTCGTGCTTCAGTCTCACTACCTGTCCTCCAGTTTCATCATCTATCCTGAGGCTCCACTATTCAGTCCCCTAGACCTATCATCCAGCGGCTGAGTGAGCTCCACTCTTCATTCCCTAATTCCCTCTGGATACCACAAGGTCTCTGATCACTCTTGGGTGGAAGCCCAAAGCTCACTCCACCACCCCAGCTTTTTGCATCCCCACCTAGTCCCTATTCCTGAACTTCTCTCTGTCTTCAGGTTTACTGTATCACCTCTGCTCCTCTCTCTCTGGACCCCAGGGCTTTGCTCCAGTACTCTCCCCTGTCCTTCCTCCGAGTCAATCCCTTCCTCTCTGTTCCTCCCCTGTCCACCTCCAACTGTGCCTCTGTCATGATCCGATGTGATCCGGGCCATCCCTTCCTGACTTCTTGCCCTCCAGCTGCACTTTGTTACCGGATCTGGGGTCAAGTGGGCCCCCTGGGCTCTGAGCCCTGACCCGGCGCCATTCCCCATCCTCCCACCAGGTGGTGAGCTTCTTCTCCCTTAAATCGGACTCGGCTCCCCCGTGGATGGTGCTGGCTGTGCTGTGGTGCTCCATGGCACAGACGCTGCTGCTGCCCTCCTTCATCTGGTCCTGCGAGCGCTACCGCGCCGACGTGCGCACGGTGTGGGAGCAGTGCGTGGCTATCATGTCCGAGGAGGATGGCGACGACGGTCAGAAGAGGGACCGGGCTTTTGCTTTCCAGGGCATCGGATCCCTTCTCTGCCCCTTTCTACCAGCCCTTCTCAGCGCGGGACGGGCTGCCCTGGAGTGCCCCCTGCTGGACAGAACCTGCGCCTCCCGTGGGCTGACTCCAGGCTCCCCTTTCCCTAATCATACACCACGACCGCACCCTCACCGCTTCCTTCTGCACTGAGGGCTACCTCCACAGGGCGTCGGTTCCCCTCTGGAAGCCTACACTACCCAGTTCTGCCTTTGTCGGGCAGAATGCCCGAGAAACAGTTCAGAATCCTAACATAACCATAAAGGAAGGCTGTGGAACTAAGGGGAGGCTAAGCTTCCTAAGAGAGACCCCAGCTGTAGGGACAGCTCTTGGGGAGGAGGACTACATGTAATGAGGCACTAGGGATTCAGCATTGAACGCAATAGACACTAGGCACTCTTACTTTCCTCCTGGAGCTTACGGACTAATGGGAACAAAAGGACTCTCTGGGGAACTTATATGAAGGGCAGGAAATTTTAAAGGGGGCAGGGAGGGGTGGGCATTCCTTACCTCTAACCTCTAACCGCTCTGCCCCTTTTCTCTCCTAGACGGGGGCTGTGATGACTATGCAGATGGCCGAGTGTGCAAAGTTCGATTTGATGCTAATGGGGCCACAGGACCAGGGGACCCCACCCAGGTGAAGCTGCTGCCTGGGAGGCACATGCTCTTTCCCCCTCTTGAGAGGGTTCACTACTTACAGGTATGGGAGTAGGGAATACACCTCCTATTCTGGGTGTCCCTTCGCTACTTTTCTCCAGTCTTTGTTATCCATCCCACCCCCACCCCCATTCCCTAACCCTGGCCTGCAGGGCACATACTGGGTAGAGGAAAGAAAGGCGTGATAAGAGAGGCTCCCCTTCAGACCTCTCCGAACCAAGTTTGCCCATCAGAGGATGTTTTGCAGAAGTTTAAGGGGTTGGAGCCATCTTGCAGAATCCCCAATTTGGTCCCTGCCTCTACTCCCTTTGTCCCTGAAGCACCTCTGAGTCTACTTGCTCCTCTTCTCAGGTCCCTCTGTCTCGCCGTCTGTCCCATGATGAGACCAACATCTTCTCCACTCCTCGGGCGCCTGGCTCCTTCCTGCACAAGTGGTCATCCTCTGATGACATCCGGGTCCTCCCAGCCCAGAGCCGGGCCCTGGGAGGCCCTCCTGAGTACCTGGGACAAAGACAAAGACTGGAGGATGATGAGGATGATGAGGAGGCTGAAGGTGGAGGGCTAGCCAGCCTTCGCCAGTTCCTGGAGGGTGGGATTCTGGGGTCAGGTGGGGGGCCCCCAAGGGGTCCTGGCTTCTTCCGGGAGGAGATCACCACCTTCATTGATGAGACACCTCTGCCTTCTCCAACTGCCTCACCAGGGCCCTCTCCTCGCCGGCCCAGGCCATTAGGCCTCTCTCCCCGCCGGCTCTCCCTTGGGTCCCCTGATAGCAGAGCCATTGGACTTCCTTTGGGGCTAAGTGCAGGGAGACGCTGCTCCCTGACAGGAAGTGAGGGGAGTGCAAGAGCTTGGGGAGGATCCTGGGGCCCAGGTAACCCCATCTTCCCCCAGCTGACCCTGTGAACCCAAGTGGGCCTGCTGAACTCAGAGGAGGGTTCCTGGGTGCATAACTTCTCATTCTGGCCCTGAGCCTAGGGCAGCTGCCTCCAGATCGTGGGGAGCTGGACGCTGGATCTGGGTTCCTGGAGCCCCTGGAGCCCCTGGAGCCCCTGCTGTCTCCCATCCTAGTGACAAGATGCCCTACTCACCTTCTATCACCCCTAGTAAAATGTATTAAAGTTTGAAGTGTTACCATGGAAACCTCTGTGTCTAATATACTATGGTGCCAAAGGATATGGTCAGAGGTTGGGGGGTGCAAGAGTTCATAAAGAACAAAATAGAGCAGGACAGTGGACAGAGACACAGAAATACCCATGGAGAAAGGCAAATATGCAGAAGGGCTTTAAAAAGCATCTTGTGCTGGGGTGCATGTAGAGTTACTTGAGTTTGCTGGTTTGGGGTGTAAAGGGTCTTTGTTCAGATTTGTGAACTTAGTTTTAGAGTGTTACTCTATCCCCATTGCCGCAGCTCCCCTCCTTCCCCGGATCCATGTTAGGGCCCACTTTCTGGGCAGGAAAAGGTTTGGGCCTGACTTGGTGTCACAGGCCTGGAGTTTGCTCTCCTACATGCTGCATTCTAAAGCTCTTTTTCCAAGTGTGTATGTGGGGGTGGGGGATGGGGGAGGCATCCACACTCCTTGTCCTGGCCCCAAGAGTGCAAGGGAACACAGTGGCAGCAGTGACTCCCACCCCACGGGCCTCAAGAGCTGGAGTCTAGGGTCCTAGGAGATTCATGGCGCTGTCTCCCAAAGCACCAGGCCTGCTCCAGTTCAGTCCTTTGCCTTCCTCTCTCAATGGTCTGCTTCTTGTTCAGTTCTCCTCCCACACTGCACCACTCGTCTTAAAGACCGCTTTCTCCACTTTCTGCCAGGTTCCTTCCGACTTCTTCCGTATACTGGCCGCTCCCAGGGTTGGGTCTCGGCCCCATCGGCTCTCTTTGGCCCTGCTCATTCATTCCTTCTCCCATCCTCTCCCCCTCCTTTCCT
>NW_011888897.1:1936606-1941377 GCF_000151845.1 Pteropus vampyrus | reverse complement strand
CTACAACTACCTGCAGAGGGCCTACTACCAGGTGCGCCAGCCGCCCAGGCCGTTTGCGGGGTCCTGACCCGATCCACGTCGCTGTCCTACTTTCGCTCCCCAGGAGGGGGAGGAATGCCAGTACCAGGGCTCGGGTGGGGCGGTGGGGGGCGGTCGACGGCCCTCTCCTTTAGATAGACCCTTACAAAATCACATCCAGTATCCGCTGAAGTCGTAGAGAGACAGCTTCAGGGAGAGTGCGAGCAAAGTTGGAATGGGGGGCGGGGAGGGGTCACGAAGCCGGGTAGAAGTAGATCGAAGCTGGGGGGCGGGGGGGGAGGGCTGAAATCTTAGCCGGTCTTACTACGTGAGAGTGAGTGCCGCCTCTTCCTTGGGATGAAGCGGAGCGGGTAGGGGGCGAAACCCGCCACTGGACGGGAAGTATGTGGTGGGCCGGGTGAGCGAGGGGGCAGAAGGGAGCTTCAGGAGGCTCAAAGGAGTGGGGCCATGCTGCGGGCTGGGTGTCTGGGGGTGACAGAGGAGGGGTGACAGTGGACACTGCGCAGCTACTGGAACAGTAGCTGTTGTCTACGTGGCTGGGGGTGGGGGGATTGCTGGTCACACACCTCAGCTCAGGGTCCTAGAGACCTGCGGGTTTTGCTGGTCACTCAGGTCTCCCCCGTTTACCACCTCACTTAGGCATCACTTTCACCTTCTCTCCCAAACCGAGGCCTCTCTATTCGTATCCTATCGACTCCAAAGTCTTCAGACCCCTTGCCCTAGCTGCCAAACTTCTGAGAGCCCCAACATACTGGTGTCTAGGGAGATTGAGAGGTAGGCAGTTCTGACAAGTCTCTCAGAAAGCTCTGAAGCAGACCCAGGTGTGTGCTTCTTGGGAGGTGGGGAGAGGGGAAAGGCTGGCGAAGGGCAGAGTCTGACACCCCCACCTCAGGGCACTGACTCCCCCCTTCCTGCTTCTCAGCTGAAGAAGTTGGACCTAGCAGCAGCTGCAGCCCACACCTTCTTTGTAGCAAACCCCACACACCTTCAGATGCGAGAGGATATAGCCAAGTACAGACGTATGTCCAAGATTCAGCCACAGAGCTTCCGGGACCTGGAGACGCCCCCATACTGGGTGAGACCTTCAGCAGGATCCCTGACCCACCCCCAGCTGTTTACTAGCAGAATCCACAGGCCTCCCTGGACTGTGGCCCTATGTATCTTGGGCATCAGGAGATCTGGGAACTGTCCTCTGACCCTGGATGGAGAGTCCTTCCTTGGGACTTGGTTTTCTTCCTGAGGATACCTAAAGTCCCCTGTTATAACATTCCGATTCTGAGGCCCACTCCTGTCTTCCCCAGGGTGAAGTGAGACCTGCACTCCATGCCTCAAATGAGACTAACACCCTTCCCCTTCTTTTTACCTCTGGATCTTGTTTGGCACTCCCTCCCCCAGGATCTCAGGTGACTGACCACTCCCCTCTCCAATAGGCAGCCTATGACTCTGGCCTAGAGCTACTGGGGCGCCAGGAGACAGGACTGGCACTGCCCAGGCTTGAGGAAGCCCTGCAGGAGAGCCTGTCCCAGATAGAGAGTTGCCGGGCTGACTGTGAGGGGCCTGAGGAGCAGCAAAGGGAGGAAGAAGAGGAGGAAGGAACTGGGAGCAAGGGGGGCCTCTATGAGGCCATTGCAGGTAAAGAGCTGGGAGAGTGAAGGGTACCTGGTACCAGGGGGAAGAACATGACAAACTGAGTGACTTGAGTGTGTCCTCTGCAGGGCACTGGATTCGGGTCCTGCAATGCCGGCAGCGCTGTGTGGGGGACACAGCTACACGGCCTGGTCGCATGTTCCCTGTCCCTGACTTCCTTCCCAACCAGCTGAAGAGGCTGCACGAGGCCCATGCTCAGGGTCAGTTGGGGAAGAGTGAGCCCTTGGGGGTGTCGGGTTGGAAACAGGGAAGGGAAGTTTTGTCTCTGATGGTATCCTGAGCCCTGTCTCTCCATCCCTCCCATCTGTGTCTGGACCTGTAGTTGGTCAGGGCTCCATGGGGACCATCACTTCCGGAGGACTTTATCTTGCTTTCCTTTGGCGCCATTGTAGAAAGTTCGGGAGATGGGTCACAGGGCTCCTTCTCAACTTCCTTTATTCTCTCCTCTCTTCCTCCCCTTTGAACTCTGCACATTCAGCTCAGGTATGTTTGAGTAAGCTTTGGAAAGAAGCAGTAGTGAAGAAGCATGTCTGCCAGGGAATGGGGCCTTTGGAGTTGATTGGCATTGGGAGACTACCTTTTCCCGGTCTGGTTCTGACCTATCATTGCCGCCTCTGCCCAGGGAACAAGGCTATTCTCAGTCTCTATACCCCACCCTACTCTATTGTTCCGTCTCCAGTGGGGAATCTGTCCCAGGCGATGGAAAATGTCCTGAGTGTCCTGCTCTTCTACCCGGAGGACGAGGCTGCCAAGGAAGCTCTTAACCGGTACCAGACTCAGCTTGGGGAGCCAAGACCGGGCCTCGGGCCAAGAGAGGTAACCCCACATACTCTTACCCCGTGAGGTAGCCCTAAATCAAACAAGTACACCTGAGCAGTAACCTGGATCTCACCCCCCATTTTTGCCTAAACACTCTAGTCACGAGAGGCCACCCCAAGTCCAGTATTGACTTGTCTCCAATCCCCACTCCCCACTTCAGACACTACTTCTGAGTCCAAACGCCAGCTCATCCCTCTTCTCTTAACCTCATCCCTGCCTGCCTCCACCCTATGTACACACTTCTCCCCCAGTTTGAGCCCAGATGCCTTGAAGCTGCTGAGTTGAATAAAGAGGCACGATGAAGTGTTTCAGAAGCATGCAGGCTGTCCTCCAGAACTTGGGGCTGCCCTCCTCTCCTCCAGCCTTAACGTCCGTGCCCCACCGAACTTCTCCTTGTCTCACCCCCTGCTATCCACCCCACCTTAGGACATTCGGCGCTTCGTCTTTCGATCCCTTGGAGAGAAGAGACAGCTCTACTATGCCATGGAGCACCTGGGGACCAGCTTCAAGGATCCTGTGAGTAACTCCACTTCTCTCCATCCCACTTCCATGTATAAAGCTCTTAAAATAGCACCTGGCAAGTAGTAAGGGTTTTTTTTGTTGTTGTTATTATTCTTATTATTACAGAGTTTGGCCCAGTTCCCAGGGCTTTTCACACCTTGCTCTCTGGAAGCAGGAGAACCTTCATGTGGTAGTTCAGAGTCTAATGTCAGGGATCGGGGCTGGACTTGGTGGGTGATGGCGCTTTTCTTGACTGTTCTAGGATCCCTGGACCCCAGCAGCTTTCATCCCTGAGACACTTAGAGAAAAGCTCAGGTAGGTGATGCCTGTGGCGGGAGGGGCCTGCCTGAGCTGGAGGGTGATGGAAGGGGTCCTAGGAGGCTGGGTCTGGGGAACATGGGTCTGGACTGGTCTGTGCATCCACTGAGCATGTCTCTCACCCCTGAGAGAGGATCAAGAGCAGCGGTCTTGGGACCATGAGCCTCCGCAGCAGAAGCCCTTGACTTATTGGAAAGGTAAGTTCCTGGGAGAGTGAGTAGAAGGCAGGAGCCTGGAGGATCTGGGACCTGCCATCCGAGGCCTGCCAGCTGGGGCTACTGCGGGACTTACCTTCAGGGGACCCTCAACTCCCTCTGACTTATCCCTTCCCCTACAGATGTCCTTCTCCTAGAGGGAGTAACCCTGACCCAGGATGCAAGACAGCTGAATGGGTCTGAGCGAGCAGTGTTGGATGGTCTGCTCACCCCAGCTGAGTGTGGGGTGCTGCTGCAGCTGGCCAAGGTAAGAAGACCCGTGAGTAGGTGGCATAGTTGGCTAGTGAGGAGCCCTCAGGCGCGGCTGCCTGCTTCCTTGCTCTTGGCTTGCCCCATGTTCTGTCCCCTTTGATTCTCCAGTGGGGACTGGGCCTGCCACTGCCTCACTTCTGTGGACAAGTTAATTTTTCTCTCAACTTAGAGGGCATGGGGTGGACATTCTGTACAAAGAAATTTTGCTAGAAATTGATAGGAAGAACAAAACAAAACAAAAAACATAAAAGCATAAAAAAGTGTGAGTCTGCAGGTGTAGATTCCTTGGAATGTTGTTGTGGCCTGGCTGATGGCTCGCTGGATACACAGGCCTCTTTTCCCACCCGTTGCATCCCCTCCTACTTGGGGTTGAATGAGCCATATTCACCACAATGAGTCTGACATTTTTGAAGCTTCAGTCCTCATTCTAGGCTAGTGTTCCTTCAACACACACTCTTTGAGTGCCTGCTCTGTATGCAAAGCTTCTAGGTTCCAGGGAGAGGTAGGTGAACCCTGCATTCGGGAGCTCCCTGTAGAGAGAAGGAATCATATGTGGAGACGCATAATTAGAGCCGCTGCCCTAAGTTTGCTAAAAGAAGTACCTACCTCATACTCTTCCAAATAGAAGTACCGAAATGCAAGGTCATAGGAGGCTTGGGTTAGGGGGTGGCATTTGAGATCCATCTTAAGGATGAGTTAACCAGGCAGAGAATGGGAAGAGAGTCAGGCTGTGAGGGAGAAGAACAATGTGTATTCTGGAAACTGCAGTGGAACACAGGGGTTAAGGGCATGGGCCAGCCCCCGCAGTGACTACCTGTGTGACCTTGGGCAATGTATTTTAACATCTATGAATCTAATTTTCTCATCTATAAAATGGAGCCAGAACAGTGGTTTCTTCATAGGGTCGTTGTAAGGATTAAATGAGTTAGTACATGGTAAAGGTCTTAGAAGAGTATAGAAAGTGCTCAGTATTAGCTGTC